>NC_057805.1:442676067-442931285 GCF_018294505.1 Triticum aestivum
CAATAAACTACAGCAACAATCATATCCCCACCTACCACCTTTTACATTGCAACAACAATGAGGAAGGTTCTCCAACCACAACGTTTTCAGGAAGGGGACAACGCTCAAACGTCGTCGTTGTTGGATCCAACCACCAAAGGCAAGATCTTAGGTTTTCAGGTCCGAGCAAATCCGAGCAATGCCTTCAGTAAGGTAATAGTGCAAAAACATAGCAATTGCCAGATATAACCAATGATGGTCAGGCCTAGGGGTTTCATCCTGGAGCTTGGGACCGGGTACTCGAGAAGCACCACCAAATCGAAGTCGTCTTTGTGTTCTCGACGCACTTTTCTTGATTCCAGCAACTGTGTGCGTTGCATGGTCTTGATGTGAGATGCCACGCAAGTAAAGATCGTGCATGCGCAAGCAGGCAGTCGAGTCACGAAAAGAACCGGTTGCCATCAAAGGCTTCGAACAACTAAGATCATCATCACACATGCGATGAAAATTGACAAGAGAAGAAGGTCACTGACACTCCCAAAATCCCAAATTCAGGATGCTCTGGCAATTCCGCACCGTCCTCATGCTCCGTTGTCTTTGTGTGTAGCGATGATACGTCCTAGACGTACACATAATTTTTGCTAGCTGCATGCTACAAGTATACCATATTGACATAGTTTGGGCACCAATTTATATTATTTGTTAGACTAATTTATTAATCTGGTGCATAGTGCCAGTTGTTGTTTTTTAGACTTTTCGGCATAATCAATTTTATGGAGCTAAAAAAAATCAAGGAAAATAGAAATAAAAGTTTCATGTCCAAAAGCTTTTAGGGAGCACCAAAGCCATGAGAGCCCCCCCCATGGACCCCACGTGCCCACAACACACGGACAGGGGGTAGTCGCGCGAGCCCCATAGGCTTTCCCTACACTGTCTCTTGGCACCTATGCCTTTATATTGACCTGGAAACCCTAAAAATAGTTTATGAAATTTTCTCCGTTGAACCTCTCTGTTCTGCCGCGATCCAATATGGCGTCCTTTTATGGTACTCTGATGGAGAAGGAATTCATCACGATGGCCATCTACATCAACCTTGCTGCCACCATCACTAGTAGAAAAATGGCCTAATGTGAAGCACATTAGTCCTGGTTTGTAACTGAACTGGCACTAATGTGACCATTAGTGCCGGTTCCAACGGCTAGGCGGCGGCGCTTATTAGTACCGGTTCGTGGCAAATCCTTAGTACCGGTTCTTGCCATGAACCAGTAGTAATGAGGTCGTGGCAGGCTTGTGTCAGGCTGGGGCCTGACCAGAACCTTTAGTACCGGTTCATGCCATGAACCGGGACTAGAGACGAACCTTTAGTCCCGGTTCATATAACCAACCAGTACTAAAGGTCACACTACATATAGTGCTTCGTCCAGCCCGAGCCGAAGCGCTTTGTTTTTTCCCTCTCCTCTGTTTTCTTCCTCTTCCTCTCGAGCTCACACTCCATTTTTGCCAAAATTTGTGAAGATTTGAAGGCACCCCATCCATCCAAGTGATCACAAAGGTTAGCAACTTTGTCCTTTCATCTCTCATTGCTAGATTAGCTCTTGCAATGCTCTATACGTATAGTGATTTGTGGGTTTTATTTTGGGAGGAATTATATGTGGTAGTATTTAATTTATATGTAATATGGAGGAACACAAGAATTTTCTATGCTCCAAACACCTGGAGCAGTCTGACGACTGGATTACACGTGAACAAATAGGGACTTTCACCGATTGGTTGCAGACACGTGCCATCCATGACGCCGCTATTGAAGATGACCTGTACTTGTTGTCCCAGTTACCATCTTCGAATATAATGACTTTCAATGGATACGAGATAAATGAGAATACATTTTACACGATCGCTCAAGATAAGAAGAGCACCAACCAAAACAGTGGTGTCCGCTTTGATGCAGCAACCAAGAGGGGAAAGGACACATATTATGGTTACATAGAGGACACATATGAACTTGACTATGGACGTGGTTTGAAGGTCCCTTTGTTTCGGTGCAAATGGGTCAATATGACACGAGGCGGGGTAACGGAAGACCCGCAGTACGGAATGACAACAGTGGATCTCAACAATCTTGCGTACGCAGACGAACCATTCGTCCTAGCCAATGATGTGGCGCAGATTTTCTATGTGAAGGACATGTCTACCAAGCCGCGAAAAAGAAAAGATAAGGAAGCGAATACATCATACGATGAGTCAAAGCGCCACATAGTTCTTTCAGGGAAAAGAAACATCGTGGGAGTGGATGACAAGACAGACATATCAGAAGATTATGAAAAGTTTGATGAAATTGCTCCATTCAGAGTGAATATTGACCCGAGCATCCAATTAAATGATGAAGATTGTTCAAGGTTACGGTGCCAAGGGACACACGCGAAAAAAAGTTTCACACCCAAAGATCCCACTCTGGGACGTGATCAGCTTCACTGTCATCACTTTCTTCTCTAGTGAGTTTCCGGACTTGTATATCTGGAAAGTCCCACTTTGGACAAACCGTAGGGAATCTTTGTAATAGTTAGGGTGCTTATGTGTTTTGGCACTTGAAACGTGCACTTTTGTGCTTCGAACAAACATGTACCTTTCTGACATCATTTGCTATTTTCATGCATTTACTGATTTTTTTGAGCTAAATGACCCTGAAATTGAAAAGCACTACAAATGAACTCTGAAAAGGTTGAAAGTTGGCATGGTATCATCATTTCACCCACATAGCATGTGCAAACAAGTAGAGAGGGTTACGACAAAAATTGGATGCACTTCGTGTATAAAATGGACAATCTCTTTCGAAGTATCAGGGTTTCGGACGAAAACTCATCTGTTACAAAGGCATTTCATTTTTTAAACTTATTTCAACTCCAGACTTTTTGTGCATTCAGTATGCACCATTCAAAGCCACGTCATCAATTTTCAACCCTTTCTGACTTCATTTTCTATTTTTCATGCATTTACTGATTTTTTGAGCTAAATGACCCTGAAATTGAAAAGCACTACAAATGAACTCAGAAAAGGTTGAAAGTTGTCATGGTATCATCATTTCACCCACATAGCATGTGCAGAAAAAGTTGAGAGGGTTACGGCAAAAACTGGATGCACTTCGTGTAGAAAATGGACAATCTCTTTTGAAGTATCAGGGTTTCCGACGAAAACTCATCTGTTACAATTTTCATTTTTTTAAATAACCTAAGTATTACCAAATTGAATATAATGATAAAACACACTAATATTAAACATAAGAAAAAAGAATCACTGAAAAATCTATTTTTAAAGTAAAGTTATTCACATACTAGTGATTCACACACATTTCAAATAATTCAAATTTAAACTATTCAAATTTGAAAACTACTGGCACTAACAGAAAGTTTGTAATTTTTTGTACCTAAAGCAAAAATATTCACATATAAATTCTATATATAGCAAAAAAAACTCAGAAATAAATAAAAGAAAATAAATAAAGCAGAAAAGAAAAAAAAAGCCCACCTACTGGGCCACAACGGCCTGCATACGACTAGAAACCCAACCTGTAGTTGGGCCAGGATGCAGGCCCGCAAGGCCCAATAGGCCCATAGGGCAGAGCGGTAGAGTTAGGCCCAGAAGCCTGCTATAGAGAGGAGTTCAATACAGTGCCCACGCCGGGGCTTTTAAACAGGTGCGGCCGCTCTTCGCTAGGCGAGGTGGGACTAAACTTCCACCCCGCACCTGCGCCAGCGCACACCCTTTAGTACCAGGTCGTGGCTCCAACCGGTACTAAATGGGGGGGGGTCTTTAGTACCGGTTGGAGCCACCACCCGGTAATAAAGGTGTGCCCTTCCCGCCGCTCCGCCTGGCCAAAACAGCCATTTAGTACCGGTTGGTGGCTCCAACCGGTACATACATAGCAGCACTTCAAATCGTCAGTTTTCTTCTCGTCTTCCTATGCTTCTTCTCCTCTGCCCCGTCGCCGCCCCCTCGCTGCCCCCATCGCCGCCATCCCCGTCGTCGCCGCCCGTCGCCGTCCATGTCGCCGCCCCGTCGCCTCGCCTTGCCGCTGTGAGCTCCTGCCCCGCCATGGTCACACACACACACACACACACATTGTGTTAATTAGTTATAGAAATGTTAGAAATATTTCTGTTTTTTAGTTATATAAATGTTAGTAATTTTATATATTTTTAGTTATAGAAATGTTAGAAATTTTTCTGTTTTTTAGTTATAGAAATGTTAGAAATGTTATAGAAATGTTAGTTATATAGAAATGTTAGAAATTTTAGAAATGTTAGTTTTAGTTAGATGAATTAGATGAATTGGCTAAATCACAATCCAATCATTTAAAAAATGTTACCTTTGCATATAGTATTTGTTCTTGACAACTGGCCCGCATCCTCGCCGTCGACCTGTTTGCGATGACGTCCTGCTTCAGAGGAGCCATGTCCGGGACTGGGCTTCGCCGGGCTGGCACTGGGAGGTGCAACCTTCAGGGGCGCGCTGCTCTGTGAGGAACCCGACCCCGGGTCCCGTCGTCGACCCGGAGCTCCTTTGGTGGCGTTCGCGTGGGCCACTTTTGGTGCGGAGGGAGCCGGCCCCGCCGGAGGTGGTACGTCGCTGTGTCAGGAGGAGGACCAGCACGTCCGTCGCTACATGGCTGCTATGAACCTCAGGTTCTCCAATACCTGGCACGTTCTTTGGGGATCTCACCCGAGCTATGATCCTGTGATGGTTCCTTCTCTTTGGGTGTCCACCGCCAGCGCCTCAGGAACTGCGAGTGAACTAGATTATTCTGTAGTATTCGATCTATATTAGCTAGCTAGCTAGTGATGTATTCGATAATATCCGAGACGATGTATTCGAGATTATATATATTATGCGAGACGATGTATTCGAGATTATATATATTATTCGAGACGATGTATTCGAGATTATATATATTATTCGATAATATTCGAGACGATGTATTCGAGATTATATTCGATGATGCATATTATGTACTATGATTCAATTTTTCCTTATTGATTGCATGCATGCGTTGTAATTTGAATACTAAATTGTTTTATATTTCTTCTGGATTAGTTAAATAAAAGCTGTGGCGGACAATACCGGCAGAGAAGGAGAAGAGGCCATGTTCGAGATCATACGCTCCCCTCGCCGGCCAGATGATCAGAATGAAGAAGATGACGGCTCCCAATATCTGAACAATACCGGAGAGGGTGATATGATATTCGATCAAGACGACCGAATTGATGAAGTCCAGAACCATGATTATGATGACGAAGAAAATGTTGATCTTGAAATAACAAAGACCGGTGAGGTATATTTATATAAGCAGGCATCTGGTGATCATCACATGTTTTAAATGATTTGTATATATATTAATGAATCGATCTTTATTCTTTCAGCCCTCCGGATGGAGCAAATCTTCTATAGGCAGCAGGACAGTGCGAGGCCCTGCCAAAAAGTTGAACATTGTCCTTCTCCTTTGGCCACAAGGGGTTCCTCAATGGGTAGGATATGACCAACACCCATTCTTCTTATGGCTTGGGGAGGAATTTCATCACCTACATCACAAGTACCACTTTGCTCCACTTGGGAGCCGCTATTCTCATCAAACTCCACATTACACGTCTACTCAATGAGTCCCGTGGACTTGTTGAGGACACGGTAAGCATGAGAGTTTGTAGCATAACCAAAAAATATGCCCTCATGAGCTCTAGCCTCAAATTTAGATAAACGAACACCTTTCTTGAGAATTGAACACTTACAAACGAACACCCGGAAGTACTTGAGGTTGGGCTTGTTGCCAGTGAGTATCTCGTAAGGAGTCTTGTTCTAGCCTTTGCGGAGATAGAGCCGATTGGATGCATGACAAGCGGTGTTGATGGCTTCGGCCCAAAAGTTAAAAGGAGACTTGAACTCCGCCATCATAGTTCTTGTCGCGTCCATCAAAGTCCGGTTCTTCCTCTCCGCTACACCATTTTGTTGAGGGGTGTAAGGTGCGGAATATTGATGCTTGATCCCCTCATTACTAA
This sequence comes from Triticum aestivum, assembly GCF_018294505.1. Lineage (NCBI taxonomy): Eukaryota > Viridiplantae > Streptophyta > Magnoliopsida > Poales > Poaceae > Triticum > Triticum aestivum. The sequence continues at coordinate 442,682,091 of NC_057805.1, forward strand.
GAAACTCTCCAAGGTGTAGTTCTTGAACTCGGTGCCATTGTCACTTCTTATCGTCAAGATCTTTGCATTGTGTTGACGTTGAGCTTCATTTGCAAAGTCGATGACGATTTGTTAGGTCTCACTCTTCCTCTTGAAGAAATATACCCAAGTGTATCTTGAATAATCATCCACAATCAATAAGCAATACTTTCTACCCCCAAGACTATCAAAGGATGGAGGCCCAAAGAGATCCATGTGAATGAGCTCCAAGGACCTCTTAGAGTAGATGATAGTCGTGGGAGGGTGAGCCTTCTCATGTAGCTTTCCTTCGATACAAGAAGTGCAAGCACGATCTTTAGCAAAACTAACATTTGTTAGTCCACAGACAGGGTCCCCCTTGAGAAGACTTTGCAAAGATCTCATATTGACGTGGGCTAAAAGGCGATTCCAAAGCCATCCCACGTCAACTTTAGCCATTAGGCATGTCGCAGTCTTAGTGGGTCGCTCCGAAAAGTTAATCACATAAAGACCGTTCTCGACATGCCCAACAAAGGCTACTTTAAGAGTCTTGCTTTACAAGAGGGCCACGGTATCAATATCAAAGAAATTGGCAAATCCCATGAGTGCAAGTTGACAAACGGAAAGTAAGTTGTATGCAAGGGACTCAACAAGCATGACTTTCTCAATCGTGAGATCATGAGAAATGACAACCTTGCTAAGACCCAATACCTTAGAAGATGAAGCATCACCCCATTCCACATTGGTGGGCATAGATGAAACTTTGTGCATGTCCACCACCAAGTCCTTGCTTTCGGTCATATGATTTGTCGCTCCACTATCGAGCAACCATGATCCCCCACCGGAAGCAAACACCTACAAGAGATCAATGCCTGGTTTTAGGTACCCATTTTATAATGGGTCCCTTGATGTTAGTAACAAGGGTCTTAAGAACCCAAATATACCATTCTATGTACTCATAAGGAGAACCAACAAATTTGGCATAAACATGCCCATCACTAGCACGGCATAACACATAAGAAGGGTTAAAGTCGCCGGCTTTGTTGGAAGGGGTGGCATTTCCCTCTTGACACCACCACCCTTCACATTGTTCTTCTTCTCCTTAGAAGCACCCTCTCCCTCCTTCACAAAATTTTGCTTGAGAGGAGGAGGTCGTTTGGCCTTGTCATTCTTCTTCTTATTCTTGGACTTGGGGGCAAACGCAATTCCATCCTTGCCCACAACTTCCTTTTGATTGCTCAAAAGGTCGTTTAGGTTCTTCTCACCTTGTATGCAAGACACAAGGCCTTTCTCAAGTTGCTCCGTCAACTTGGCATTCTCCTCCACAAGATGCACATTCTCACAACACGGGTTAGTAGCATATGCATTATCAATTAAAACTATATGAGGAAATGTGGCTTTCTCCTTGGTTAGTGATACGTCTCCAACGTATCTATAATTTTTTATTGTTCCATGCTATTATATTATCAATCTTGGATGTTTTATAATCATTTTATAGTCATTTTATATCATTTTTTGGTACTAACCTATTGACATAGTGCCAAGTGCGAGTTGCTGTTTTCTGCATGTTTTTTACATCGCAGGAAATCAATATCAGACGGAGTACAAATGCAAGAAAACTTCACGGAGATTTTTTATGGACCAGAAGACACATAATGGGCCCTGGCTGCGCCTGGGGGGGTGCTCCGAGGAGAGCACAACCCACCAGGGAGCGCCAGGAGGCCTAGGCGCGCCCTGGTGGGTTGTGCCCACCTCAGGTGCCCCCCGGACCACCTCTTTGCTCTATAAATACCCCAATAATCCCAAAACCCTAGGGGAGTCGATGAAAAATCAATCCAGCCGCCGCAGAGTCCAGAACCACCAGATCCAATCTAGACACCATCACGGATGGGGTTCACCACCTCCATTGGTGCCTCTCTGATGATGCGTGAGTAGTTCTTTGTAGACCTACGGGTCCGTAGTTAGTAGCTAGATGGCTTGCTCTCTCTCGCTGAATTCTCAATACAATGGTCTCTTGGAGACCATATGATGTAACTCTTTTTGCGGTGTGTTTGTTGGGATCTGATGAACTTTGAGTTTATGATCAGTTATATCTTTTTATATCCATGAAAGCATTCAAGTTTCTTTGATATCTTTTATGCATGATTGCTTATAGCCTCGTATTTCTTCTCCGATATTTGGGTTTTGTTTGGCCAACTTGATCTATTTATTTTGCAATGGGAAGAGGAGCTTTGTAGTGGGTTCGATCTTACGGTGTTTGATCCCAGTGACAGAAGGGGAACCGACTCGTATGTATCGTTGCTACTAAGGATAAAACGATGGGGGTCTATCTCTACATAGATAGATCTTGTCTACATCATGTCATCATTCTTATTGCATTACTCCATTTCTCCATGAACTTAATGTTGGGGAACATAGTAATTTCAAAAAAATTCCTACGCACACGCAAGATCATGGTGATGCATAGCAACGAGAGGGGAGAGTGTATTCACGTACCCTCGTAGACCGAAAGCGGAAGCGTTAGCACAATGCGGTTGATGTAGTCGTACGTCTTCACGATCCGACCGATCAAGTACCGAACGCACGACACCTCCGAGTTCTGCACATGTTCAACTCGATGACGTCCCTCGAACTCCGATCCAACCGAGCTTTGAGGGAGAGTTCCGTCAGCACGACGGCGTGGTGAAGATGATGATGTTCTACTGACGCAGGGCTTCGCCTAAGCACCGCTACGATATTATCGAGGTGGATTATGGTGGAGGGGGGCACCGCACACGGCTAAGAGATCAAGAGATCAATTGTTTTGTCTATGGGGTGCCCCCCTCCTCCGTATATAAAGGGGGAGGAGGAGAGGGCCGGCCAAGGGGGTGGCGCCCCCTACGAGGGGGAAACCTACTCCAAGTAGGTTTGCCCCTCCCTTTCCTAGTCCAAGAAGGAGGGGGAGGAAGGAGTGGGAGAGGGGAAAGGCAAGGGGGGCGCCCCCCTTCCTTGTCCTATTCGGACTCAAGGGGAGGGGGCGCGCCTCTTGCCCTGGCTGGCCCCTCTCTCTCTCCACTAGGGCCCAACAAGGCCCATTAGTTCCTGGGGGGGGGGGGTTCCGATAACCCCCGGTACTCCGATAAATGTCTGAAACCTTCCGGAACCTTTCCGGTGTCCAAACATAGTCGTCCAATATATCGATCTTTATGTCTCGACCATTTCAAGACTCCTCGTCAGGTCCGTGATCACATCCGGGACTTCGAACAACCTTCGGTACATCAAAACATATAAACTCATAATATAACTGTCATCGAACTTTAAGCGTGCGGACCCTACGGGTTCGAGAACTATGTAGACATGACTGAGACACGTCTCCGGTCAATAACCAATAGCGGAACCTGGATGCTCATATTGGCTCCCACATATTCTACGAAGATCTTTATCGGTCAAACTGCATAACAACATACGTTGTTCCCTTTGTCATCGGTATGTTACTTGCCCGAGATTCGATCGTCGGTATCTCATTACCTAGTTCAATCTCGTTACCGGCAAGTCTCTTTACTCGTTCCGTAATACATCATCCCACAACTAACTCATTAGTTGCAATGCATGCAAGGCTTATAGTGATGTGCATTACCGAGTGGGCCCAGAGATACCTCTCCGACAATCGGAGTGACAAATCCTAATCTCGAAATACGCCAACCCAACAAGTACCTTCGGAGACACCTGTAGAGCACCTTTATAATCACCCAGTTACGTTGTGACGTTTGGTAGCACACAAAGTGTTCCTCCGGTAAACGGGAGTTGCATAATCTCATAGTCATAGGAACATGTATAAGTCATGAAGAAAGCAATAGCAACATACTAAACGATCAAGTGCTAAGCTAACGGAATGGGTCAAGTCAATCACATCATTCTTCTAATGATGTGATGCCGTTAATCAAATGACAACTCTTTGTCTATGGCTAGGAAACATAACCATCTTTGATCAACGAGCTAGTCAAGTAGAGGCATACTAGCGACACTCTGTTTGTCTATGTATTCACACATGTATCATGTTTCCGGTTAATACAATTATAGCATGAATAATAAACATTTATCATGATATAAATAAATAAATAATAACTTTATTATTGCCTCTAGGGCATATTTCCTTCACTTAATACACTAGGTGCATGCTGGATAGCGGTCGATGTGTGGAGTAATAGTAGTAGATGCAGGCAGGAGTCGGTCTACTAATCTTGGACGTGACGCCTATATAATGATCATTGCCTGGATATCGTCATGATTATTTGAAGTTCTATCAATTGCCCAACAGTAATTTGTTCACGCACCGTGTGCTATTTTTCTCGAGAGAAGCCACTAGTGAAACCTACGGCCCCCGGGTCTCTTTCTCATATATTTGCCTTTGCGATCTACTTTTCCTTTGCATTTATTTTCAGATCTATTAAACCAAAAATACAAAAATACATTGCTGCACTTTATTTTATTTGCGATCTATTTATTCAATCTATTACAACTTTCTCCTGTCCACGCACCAATTTCTGGTGCCGTTACCCGAAAGGGATTGACAACCCCTTTAACACGTGGGTTGCGAGTTGTTGTTATTTGTGTGTAGGGGCTGTTTACTTGTGTTACTTGGTTCTCCTACTGGTTCGGTAACCTTGGTTTCATATCTGAGGGAAATACCTACCGTCGCTGTGCTGCATGATACGTGTCCAACGTATCTATAATTTATGAAGTATTCATGCTGTTCTTTTATCATTCTTGGGTATTTTACTATCATTTTATAGCATCTTTATATCATATTTGGGACTAACCTATTGACCCAGTGCCCAGTGCCAGTTGCTATTTTTTGCTTGTTTTTTACATCGCAGGAAATCAATATCAAACAGAGTCCAAACACCACAAAACCTTTTGGAGATTTTTTATGGACCAGAACACCCAAGATGGGCCAGAGCAGCACCTGGGGGGGGGTGCCCCGAGGGGGGCCACCTCGATGGCCTCCCGCACCACCTCTTTGCACTATAAATTCCCAAATATTCCAAAACCCTTCGGGATTAACCTAGATCAGAAGTTCCGCCGCCGCAAGGCTCTGTAGCCACGAGAAACCAACCTAGACCCGTTCTGGCACCCTACTGGAGGGGGGGGGGAATCATCACCGGTGGCCATCTTCATCATCCCGACAGCCACCACGATGAGGAGGGAGTAGTCCACCCTCGGGGCTAAGGGTTTGTACCAGTAGCTATGTGTTTAATCTCCTCTCTCTCTCTCTCGTGATCTATATCATGGGCTTTGTTAATATAGATGGATCATATGATGTTTCTCCCCCCTATACTCTTGTTGTGATGAACTGAATCTTTACCCTTTGAAGTTTTGTCTTGTCGGATTGAATATTCAGATATGAGAACACATGATGTATGTCTTGCGGTATGAATACTTGAGGTGACAATGGGGTATCATATTTATTCACTTGATGTATGTTATGGCACTCAACTTGTGGATTCCCGTGGTGACATTGGGGTAATCTATGCATAGGGGTTGATGCACATTTTTATTATCTTTTCTCCGATAGAAACTTTGGGGTCTCTTTGTAGTTCTTTGTGTGGATTGAGTATTATGAATATGAATTTTCTTTGGTGTTATTTTAGTACGAACTCTTGATTAGATCGATCGGAAAGAATAGCTTGCGTTATTTTAGTACGAACTCTAGGATAGATCGAACGGAAAGAATAGCTTTGAGGTGGTTTCATACCCTACAAACAATTCTATCTTTTGTTCTCCGCTAATAGGAACTCGGGAGTGATTCTTTATTGCACTTTGAGGGATAATCTTATTATCCAACTATGTTAGAATTGTTGAGAGATTGCACTAGCAAAAGTACGGACCCTAGGCCTTGTTTTCAAGCATTGCAATACCATTTTTGTGCCCGTTTACTATTTGCTACCTTGCTGCTTTTATTTATTTAGATTATAAAAATATATTTCTACCATCAATATTACACTTTTATCATCATCTCTTCTCCGAACTAGTGCACCTATACAACTTGCCATTGTATTGGGTGTGTTGGGGACACAAGAGATTTCTTGTATTTGGTTGCAGGGTCATTTGGGAGAGACCATCTTCATCCTACACCTCTCACGGATTGATAAACCTTAGGTCATCCACTTGAGGGAAAATTGCTACTGTCCTACAAAACTCTGCGCTTGGAGGCCCAACACGTGTCTACAAGAATAAAGTTGCGTAGTAGACATCACTGCATCATCCCCTCCTCTTTGGGGAAATACCCACATAGCTTCAAGCAACATCAAAAGGAATTTCTGGCGCCGTTGCCAGGGAGGATCTTCAACATAGATCAGGTTCCTATTCACAAATCTCATCTCCTTGCAATTTACATTATTTGCCATTTGCCTCTCGTTTTCCTCTCCCCCACTTCACAAAAAATTGCCGTTTTATTTGCTCTCTTTTTCCGTTTGCCGTTTTCTTGCCGGATCTGTTTTTGAGTGCAATCTTGTTCTGTACTCATCATGACTCAAGAGAACACCAAGTTATGTGATTTCTCAAATACCAACAACAATGATTTTATTGGCACTCCGATTGCTCCTCCCGCCACTAGTGCGGAGTCTTGTGATATTAATACTGCTTTGCTGAATCTTGTTATGAAAGATCAATTTTCCGGTACTCCTAATGAGGATGCCGCGTCCCATCTTAATACCTTCGTGGGATTATGTGACATGCAAAAGAAAAAATATGTGGACAATGATGTGGTGAAGATGAAATTATTTCCGTTTTCTTTGCGTGATTTTGCAAAAATTTGGTTCTCTTCTTTGCCTCACAATAGTATCGATTCTTGGAATAAGTGCAAAGATGCTTTTATCACTAAGTGTTTTCCGCCCGCAAAAATTATCTCCCTTAGAACCCAGACCATGAATTTCAAGCAAATTGAACATGAGCATGTTGCACAATCTTGGGAAAGGATGAAAATGATGCTAAGAAATTGCCCAACTCATGGGTTAAATCTTTGGATGATCATACAAAAAATTTATGCGGGGTTGAATTTTGTTTCTCGTAATCTTTTAGATTCCGCCACGGGTGGTACTTTTATGGAAATTACTTTGGGTGAAGCTACCAATTTGCTTGATAATATCATGGCAAATTATTCACAATGGCATACCGAAAGGGCTCCTACTAGTAAAAAAGTTAATTTGGTTGAAGAAATTTCTTCTTTGAGTGAAAAAGTTGATGCTCTTATGAAATTAGTTGCTAGTAAAAGTGCTCCTATTGATTTTAATGATATGCCTTTCTCTACTTTGATTGAGCAAAATAGTGATGCCATAGATGTGAATTTTATCTCTCAAAATAATTTCAATAACAATGCTTATAGAGGTAATTTTAATCATAGGCCTTTTCCTAGTAATTCCTCTAATAATTATGGTAATTCCTATGGAAATCAATCTTATAATAATAATAGGAACACCTCTGATCTTGAGAATAATATTAAAGAATTTATCAACACGCAAAAAGTTTTCAACACTTCCATAGAAGAAAAGTTGAATAAGATTGATGATTTCTCTAGAAGTGTTGATAGAATTTCTCATGATGTGGAAAATCTCAAGATGAAAATTTTTGTGCCTAAGGTTGATGAATCAATTAAAGTTCTTTATGTTTCTATGGATGAAAGTAAGAAAAGAACCGCTATGCTTAGAGCTAAAAGAGAATTTTTAGAAAAAAGCATTTTCTAGTGATTACTTTCGCAAAAGTGATGAAGATCTTAAAATGATTGGTGTTTCTTCTATTGATTCCTTGTTTAGTAAAGTTAAGATTGATGAAAAAAGGACTGGAGAAGAGTCAACTTTAGCTAGAAGGCATCTCGATAATTCGGAGGGTGAAAATCTTGTTGAGAAAATTATAAAAGTGGGTTTGGAGAGGTCAAAACTTTAACTAGTGATGTGCCCACTCTTTTGGATAAGAAAGACTTTAATTATGATAGTTGCTCTTTGATTGATTGTATTTCTTTGTTGCAATCCATGATAAATTCACCCCATGCTTATGAACAAAATAAAGCTTTTACTAAACATATTGTTGATGCTATGATGAAAGCTTTTGAAGAAAAATTGGAATTAGAAGTATCAATTCCTAGAAAATTGCATGATGAATGGGAACCTACTATCAAAGTCAAGATTAAAAATTATGAGTGTTTTGCTTTGTGTGACTTGGGTGCTAGTGTTTCTACAATTCCGAAATCTTTATGTGATGTCCTTGGTCTTACCGATATTGAATCATGTTCTTTGAATTTGCACTTGGCGGATTCTACTAATTAAAATCCTATGGGAAGAATTAATGATGTTATTATTCTTGAAAATAGGAATTATGTGCCCATAGATTTTATTGTTCTTGATATTGATTGCAATCCGTCTTGTCCAATTGTCCTTGGTAGACCGTTTTTACGCACTATTGGTGTCGTGATTGATATGAAAGAAGGCAATATCAAGTTCCAATTTCCTTTGAGGAAGGGTATGGAACACTTTCCTAGAACAAGAATTAGGCCACCATATGAATCAATCATTAGGGCATCTTATGGATCTCGAACCAAAGATGACAATACTTAGATCCTTGCTTTATGCCTAGCTAAGGGCGTAAAATTATATCGCTTGTTGGGAGGCAACCCAATGAATAAAATTTATTTTTTCTTTTTGCTTTCTGTTCTTGAGTGTTTGCACAATTGTGATACTGTTATGATTGTGTCTTTTGTGTGTTAATTAGTGTTTGTGCCAAGTAAAGCCTTTAGGATCTTCTTGGGTGATAGTTGTTTGATCTTGCTGAAAAACAGAAACTTATGCGCTCACGAAAACAATTGTTAAAAATCACCAGAGCGTGATAAAATGCCAATTCTTTTTGCAGAAGATTAATATACAAATTACCCAGGTCGTCCTAAGTTTTCAGATTTTTTGGAGTTACAGAAGTATTCGAAATAGTCAGATTGCTACAGACGGTTCTGTTTTGACAGATTCTGTTTTCTTTGCGTTGTGTGCTTGTTTTGGTGGCTCTATGGTTTTATTTGATGGGTTTTTGCCATAGAAAAGTTGGAATACGGTAGATATAATGCAAATACAAAATATGAATTGGTTTGATACAGTACTTATAGTAGTGGTTTGCTTTCTTATACTAACGGATCTCACAAAGGTTTTGTTGAGTTTTGTGTGATTGAAGTTTTCAAGTTCTGGATTATCTTACGATGGATGAAGGAATAAGGATAGAAGAGCCTAAGCTTGGGGATGCCCCGGCATCCCAAGATATTACCCAAAAGTGAGCAAACAACTAAGCTTGGGGATGCCCCCGAGTGGCATCCCCTCTTTCTTCTAACGACCATCGGTATTTTACTCGAAGCTATATTTTTATTCGTCACATACTATGTGTTTTGCTTGGAGCGTGTTGTATGATATGAGTCTTTGCTTGTTTTATTTCGTGTTTTAAGTCTTGATCCCTTGCTGGACACACCTATTTGAGAGAGCCAAAATTATGTCATGACTTGTTATAATTGCTCTCTATGGTTCATTTAAATCTTTTATGAGCTATGGACTTGCTCTAGTGCTTCACTTATATCTTTTCTGAGCACACTGTGCTTTAGTATTTTTGAAGAAATGCTCTCTTGCTTCACTTAGATTTATTTGAGAGTTAGTAAAATTTTCAAGAAATTCTCTCTTGCTTCACTTAAATTATTTTGAGAGAAAGAAAAAGTATGCTCATGATCTTCACTTATATTTGTTTGAGCTTATGAAAAGCAAGAGATGAAAATTAGTCCCAAAGTGATAGATATCCAAGAAGGATATAATAAAAACTTTCATGAAGATCATTGGAAAGAATAAACTTGATTCCTAGTAATAGTTTTGACATATGATGATGTGATATGTGATTTATGTTGATGAGTAATTATGCTTTAGTAAGAATATTGGTGTTAAGGTTTGTGATTCCCTATGAAAGCACGAAACACTACAAAAAAATACACTTCCGTGATGATACGTGTTTGTCACAATAGGTCACATTTTCTGTCATGCATGTACATCCATGACAAATTTATGACAGAATCAAGATAGTCATACCTGTGCTGTCGTAGAAGTGTTCCATGACATTACCAAAATTATCATCACGGAAGTGTCCACTTCCTTGACGATAAATCGCGCGTCACAGAAGTGCTTTCGTCAAGGGTGACCGACACGTGGCATCCACCGTAACGGAACACCGTTAAGCTATCGGGTCTAGTTTTGGATCCGATAACCCATTAACAGCCCCGACCAATGGGGATTTTCCACGTGTAAAATCATCATTGGCTGGAGGAAACACGTGTCGGCTCACCGTTGGGACAGATGTCATCCACTCATTGGACCCAAAGCGCCTATCATACATCGACACATGGCACGGCCCAACAGGGGCCCATTCCTGTGAAAAGGCCGGCCCGTTTGACTTGGTCAAAAGGTGGCGGGCCGGCCCACGGCAAGCCTGTTAACGACCTGTTCGCATATAGCCCATTTACAGCCCGCTAACCCAGGGCCCGTTTACGGCCTATCCGAATTAGGCCCAGTAGCGTCATCTGGGCCGTCCAATATAATTCCAGCCCGTTTTAACTTCCGGCCCATGTATGGCCCATGACGTCTTTCGGCCTATATGAGGCCCTTATTACTCTCGGCCCATTAAGGGCCCATGGTAAAACTGACCCGTAATGAACAGCGTATCACTTTATACCCATTAACGGCACATGGTGAAACTGGCCCGTAATGAATAGTGTATCACTTTATACCCATTAACGGCCCATTATTCCGTTGGGCCGTTTCCAGCCCATGTTATCTTTCGGCCTTCTCGGGGCCCATTTATTCTTGGGCTCATTTCCACATTCGTTACTTACGGCCCGCTACTGTCATTTTCTGCTTGTGGGCCAAATTCAGCCCGTGGTTACAGTCGGCCCGTTTGTGGCCCGTTAATACGTTGGGCCGTTTTCATAGCGTCATCAAAATACGGCCAATTAACAACGGCCCGTTACGGTCGGCCCATGAACAGACGATTTCAACTCTAGCCCATTTACGGCCATAATGTGGTCTGTTATTGGCCCATGTTTGGCCAACCGATCATAAGCCCGTAGAAGGCCCATTGATGATACGGCCCATAGAAGGCCCATTGTGTCTATGGCCTGTATAAGGCCCATTGTTTCTATGCCACGTAGAAGGCCCATTGTTTCTATGGCCCTTAAAAGGCCCATTGTTTCTACGGCCCTTAGGAGGCCCATGTTAACTACGGCCTGTGGGCATCAAAGTTCGCCACCAGTGCAAATATAGGGAACACCCTACACTATACAAAAATGGCTTGTTGTTTTCTTCAGCCGGTGGCTGCACGTTAAGAACAAATTTTGTATCGCACCAAAACAAATTACAACTATAAAACAAAAGGAAGGTTGGCATAAAAGTTAACAGTCTAGCAGATAAATGCAGCACCAGAAGGTCAGAAGCTCAGTTCATTTGACCTGACTGTTACGTTTTCATGCTGTATTGTCCCATGGAGCACCATAACCTTCGCCTTTAGTTCTCCTAGGCTCCTGAACAACATAGCAAATGTCTGATAGTCTGGTTTCAAAACCATGCATATCTTGACAACATTGAACAATGTCACTCCTTGTTTCACAAAGGGTCTCTGTTAGGGAATGGACTTGTGTCTGGAGCGCAGATACAACATTGTTTTGAGCTTGAATATCTTGATCATGAGGCAGTTTGGACGAGATTGCCTTAACAACCAAGCCAGTATTACGGAGGAACGTGCTTTTGGCACTGTTAGTGGACAGGTACTAACCCACTGCAGCAAGAGCTGACATTGCGGTTATAGTTGCCTCGCCACCTTCAGAAGGTGGCGGTTCCACCATTTTTTCCATAGCTCGCTGAAAAGTTGTGGTTTTACATTAGTAGTACCAGAACAGAAGATATTAAGGAGGCAGCAAAACCAAACAAAATAGCTTTGGTCTATATACAGAACTTATTCTGGTGAACCCATGTAAAATAATAGTTGTATTTTATTGCAAAGTACATAATAAAACCAGGTTCCAAACATATGACCATGTACCATCGCTAATGTATTGTCTATTTCTTCACATTGTATTGAGGGCTAAGGATAAAGAGACGAAGTTTATAATACAGTAAGCATAGTATGACATCATTCATATCACAAAACAACTGAGAATAGACAAACAGGCAATTGTAACGTTGTGTGGGCAAGTCCAGCACGGAACTAGATTACAGGTCAAGATCAAAGGAACATCACTCCTCTCTTTTAAACCTTGTAAGGTGCAATGATACGCTACGACAATTGTGTATAAAATTGAAAAGAGTAATAGACATTGGCTGCAAACCATGCAGTTCAAGGCACAAGTCAGAGTAAGTAGTAGTTAAAGGCCTGAGGATTAAGGACTTACAACAGCGGCTTTGACTGGTGTAGTCATGCCCTTCTTCTTGCTGGTGTGACAGTCCTTGAAGATTTCCACATCATTTGGTTCAGGTACTTTTTGGTCCTTGCGGGCTTTCCTCTACATTTGGAACAAGTCAATATAGATCTGATAATATGTTACAGCGAAAAGAGTGAAACAGCAGCTAATTACAAGAGCCTCGCAGTGTGCAATATAGCTACGAGATCCTATCGTCTGTTGGAATTTCACTTTCGTACGGTTGGCCTTGTTCTTTGAACAGATCACCTACAAGAAGATAGATTTGTGTGGCACATGCGTAAATAGGACTTCAACATGTGATCTGATGACATATCTCTACTACTATAGTACAGGAATTTTTGAATTTTGCTTGGCCTAGATTTTCCCGCCATAGAAACACAATATCTACCATGCATTTGCTGCATCCAACGGCTAAACATGTGGCGGATCCATGAAACGCTGGCCGTCCGTTCTCATGCATCGGACGGCTAACATTTGCTAGCTCTCTGCGGCCTGCAAAATGCTGCTGTGCATGAGCCCATGTTTGTAAAGAAATCAATGAGTGAAGGGACACGGCAGCCAGATGGGTCCCATCATCTTCCAGAGTCCTCTCAATCTCTCTACTCAATTTATACTATATAAAATCCCTGGATTAACATGCTTCATTCCAGTGTCTCTGCTCTACAAGAAGCTGTGGGCAGTGCATAATTTCTGACGCAACAAAAACTGTTAAATATTTTTGTTATACTTATGTTTCAATACAACTTTACAAACAAGCTAAAGGAGAAAGGAAAGAAATATTACAAGGCCTTTGAGTATTGGTATAGCCAAACATATTTGGGCAGAACAAGACTTATTCCTCCTCAATCGAAAAAAATCTGACTTGGGCTCTGTTTGAAATGGATGTAAGTTTATACACCTATATTTATTTTATAGGTATAAGTTACCGGTCAACATTTTATTTCTGTTTGGAATGAAAACGATGGACAAGGCCTGTGTTTTAAACCGGCCAGAAACATACAGAAATGATAATCCAACGAAATTGCTATACACACGATAACTATTGGCAGATCCTTACACGACACAACACTCAAGTGGTTGCCAATTCTTTAGTTCCATGCATGTGTGGTTTTATTTTAAACATCGTGCATAACTCGGCTCGCAAGTGTCGTACATATAAGATGATTCCTAATCCAAACAGAGCCTTGAGGTGCAAAGACGTGCAAAGCACGTGCCGTTAACTAGTATATAATGTACCTGATACTTCGGATCAGACCAGTGTTTAACGAGGCCTCTCCAGTCTTCATCAGATATATTTTCCACTGGAGATGTTTGGGCAAGTTCATTGTTAGCCTTGCCTTCAAAGTGAGTTTTCCTCAAGTTATACCGATACTGTTGCAGAGCAGACTTGAAAACATGGGTGCAAGCTTGTCTGGTTGCATCATCTTGGCTATCCAACTTGAACCTCATCTGTTGAAAATTATGGGAGTCTCATTATCAGCAACCTAGAAAGTATTGTACAGAGCAAGACGATATTACTAGTTTCCATACATAACCATACTTACAGATAAATGGTCGAGGAAGGTGTTGAACTAGGTTTCGTCTTTGTCATTCCTGTACTGAATCCATGTTGGGAGGATACATACATGACACCTAACAGCAACCGCTGCCTCTAATACTAACTTGGCTGACTCTGTAGCATCATGTGGCCTTTTTAAACCTGCCTCAAAACGGATCTCCATTCTTGCTCCTCTAGATTTAGTTAACCTATCGAGCATTATCCCTGATGTTTGTTTCCTCTTGCACCTAGGTGCTAGTCCAACAACAAACATAGGATGTGTTAGTGTATATCAAACTGTGAGACTACATATAAAGAAGCATGCAACTGTAACTCTTGCTGTTGAAGCTCACAAAGTTCATCTGATCTTGCCAACTCATCTTGTGTCAAGAGTGCTTCGGAAGTAGTGTCGGGTTGCAAGGGAGCTTGGGAACGTGCTGCTAGCTGAGTTGACCAATGAGTACATCGTGCAGCTGGTGGTACTGTGGAAGGTGTTGCAACAACTAGGGTTGTCTCTGCTTGTTTGGTGGCAGCTATTTGTTTCTGTTTGGCTTGTTCTGCAGCTCGTGTAGCATGGGATACCCTGTCAGTACAATTTTCCGCTAGACTTTGACCTTCTATTGCACCATCAGTACCAGCAGAATCTGCAAGATTGTTCCGCTTCCCTTTCCCTGTCATTCTGTCTTGCTTCCTCTTTCTCTGTGCCATGTTAAGTCAAGCCGACAAGAAAAACGAATAACAATTTAGTTCTTCAGAACAAATGTACTTTGATGTAAGAACATGGTGTGATAGACAGATATTGTATGTTCTAGAAACAGGAACACGTGTCTTAGTCACAAGTATAATGTGTAAAGTAAGCAGATGAAATTCAACAAAATTAGAAGCAATACAAGCTAGACATCATACATAACATGCAACCACATATAACAGTGCCAAGTTAGAGGGAGCACCTGTGATGGTGCACTAGGGGAGACGTGCTCATCACCAACACAGCTACGTTGAGTGTCTATGCATGTGTTGTCTTGGAAATCATCTTGGGGGGATGGAGGAGTAGAATCTGTAGAGGCCCTCCATTTGGAAGGAGCACCTTCATCCGCTGCCTTGCTAACTTCCTTCCGCTTTATTGATTTTGAATTGTCAAGTAAAACCGACAATAAAAAACAAAAAATTCACTCTTCAGAACTCATTCGTGCATGATACTGACAATCACTACTTTGATGTAAGGCAAACACATGATTCCAGGATGGAATAATACGAAAACAGGACGGCATGGCATATTCACAACTGTCTGTGTAAACTAAGCAGAAACCATTTCACCAAATAAGAAGCAATGCAAGCTAGACACCACGTGAAAGATGCAACCAATATGACTCTGCCAAGTTAAAAGTGTCCCATCATAAATGGCATTTCAACAAATTAGAAGTAGCGCATGCTATAAATCATATCAAATATGCAACTAATATCACACTGCATATACTGAAGGTGTCTCGTCATATTGATTTATGCGGGATACAAAAAAAAATAGTTTTATGTGAGGACATGCTTAATAGACAGATGTACTATGTACTAAATACAGGAAGGCATGTCACATTAACATGTATAATGTATAAGCTAAGCAGAATAGCACATGCAGTTTAACCAGATTGGAAGAATTACAATCTAGACACCATATGCAACATGCAACCACATATCACGCTGCCAAGTTAGAGCAAGCACCTGCGATGCTAGTGTAGGGGAAATGCGGTAATCAACTACAGAGCTACATTCACTATCTTCATCTAGCCTTGCTGTTTCTTGAGAATCATGCCGGGAGGCTGACGCTGCATTCTTTAAATGAGGAGTAATCCACTTGCCTGACTGCCTCATCATAAGTGATTGATGAGGGATACACAAGAACATTAGTTTGATGTAAGAACATGGTTAATACACATATGTACTAGTATGTACCAAAAACAGAAAGGCATGTCATATTCGAAGGTATAATGTGTAAGCTAAGCAGATGCAATTTAACCAAATTGGAAGCAATAAAAGCTAGACATCCGGCTGGCGTGGTGAGCATGATCATCTAGGACCTGAGAGCCTGGTGGGAGGCGGGCTGCTTCGCCACCATCGCGGCTTTTTAGTTGGCTTCCAGGTGATGCCTTTCTTTGCTGGGCTTGTCACTGGCTCGGCCAGTGCCCTGACTAGCTATTTGTCTTCTGGTGCTCACGGGATGGTGGTTCATGTAAAAAATATCTTTCCTTATCTTAATAAAGACCGACTTTGGCCTTTCGAATACAAGCTAGACACCATATGGAACATGTAACCACATATGATACCGCGAAGTTAAAGCAAGTACCTGGGATGGTGGTTCATTGCGAGCGAGGTCATCAACTCCAGAGCTACGTTTACCGTCTCCATCTGCTGACACTGCACCTATTATAAGGCTGAAACGTGTCTGGCCTATCCACGTAGACGCTGGAGCGACTTCTCTCTTTTCTTTTTTGCTTCTCTCATAGCACCAGAGTCTGAAATACCCTTGCATAAAAACACAATAGTGAGAGTATGGGTGAAGTGTGTGTAGAACTAGTGCATTGTAAAAGTAGCAGATAGCAGGTGGCTGAAAAATAAATCGCAGGAGACATATGACAGCTCTACAACATTGCATGGCAAACAAAATTAGATTCTACTCCGTATGATTTTGTAATATATGAGCACAGGGAATGCAGGTACTCCTCCAGCACACCACCACATGTGGTCATATCAAGATAACAGTCGACTAAAAATAAATAGGTCAGTCGATTTTTTTAATGAACCGTCCGATCTATAAGGAACGGGCAGATGGCCTTCGTCTACCTCCTGCCAGTCACTGTTGACGAGCTTTCTCGAACCGCCAGCGACCACCGGCCCAGACCCCTGCCTCCGCCGCCCCGCCCTCCCCTCGACCTCACACCACCGCCGTGCTTGGCAGCGCCCCCAGGCCGTCCCTTTAATCCCGGCCGACCTCCAGATCGGGCGCCAGTAGCTCTAGGCCCCACACGCCCCTAAGATAAACACCGAGGCGCTGCTTCCCCGGCGTAATAGGCGGACTAGCGCCTGTTACGCCGGGGAATGCTTCCGTTAATTGGGAATCAACTGACCAGGAATTGAAATTCAGGGGGGCGACAGACCTCTAGCTAAGATGAAATAGTATATGAGGAGAAACCTTGTGCATCACGAGTTACTAGGAACATCTAGTCTCAAGAAGAAGCGGTCAACAAGTGTCTTTTGTGGGATGAATACCGTGCAAGCAGACACGTAAGATTTGCACGAATAAGGGAAGAGGAGTACCATTTTCTATTGCCGGTGTGGTCACCTCCACATGTCGCGCCGATCTTCTTCTTTTTGCCGGGGAAACCGATGTTCTGGAGGGTGCAGGCTTGGACGAACCCATGGCCAAATTGTTGACTGTGTTGCCGTGGCCGTATGTCGGCGGAGGGGAAGCAGATCCGAGGCGGTGAAGGACGGCGTAGCAGGAACAACTCCGGTGCGGTGGAGGGTGGCGAAGTTGGAGCGGCAGCAGTGAGGCGCAGGACGGCGTGGTTGAACTGGCTCAGGTACGGATGGCTCGGCCTCGGCTTCAACTACTAGCCATGGAGGGTGTTGCGGTTGAGGTTGCGGTGGACGACGACGTCGGGGTATCGGCTCCGGCGTGATGGAGGAGGGCGGCGGTTGATGGGTGGAATGGGGTGGCGGACGGAGGACGCCAGGGTTTCGGGGCTGGTGGAGAGGTAGTTTTTGCGCCCACGGAGTACGAATGGGGAATCGGACAGGTGGGCGGGGGGGAGGGGGGAGAACCATGTTTCGGTCTAGGACACGCTTGTTTTTGGCTTTTTTGAACAGAAGATGGGACGCGCTTGTTTGAAATTTGGGGAAAGTACAAACTTTGCCCCCCTCTTAAATTTCGGACCTACCGCGGGTCGGGGTAGGATGGTAATCCCAAGTGTCCCAAATAGTGGGCAGGAGCGATTTTGGCCGCGCGCATGTGTGCTTAGGCGGCCATTGTGTATGAATGTTTTTCGGAGGCGGTTGCGTGGCGTCTAGATGAAGCTACAAACCTACCCCGGTTTAGACCTTTGGACGTCGGGCCGGTAGGTTTCACGGGTCAGAGTTATTAGAAAAGTAATTTCCTTGTACTACCAAACATTGGTCTCACGCGGTTTCGGGCGAGTAGAGGCTCTTTTGGCGCTTCGTTCGAAATTTTGAAACACAAGCATTCACGTTTAGAGTACTCTTGAACTTTGAGGATTGACCTAAATAGACAACGTTAAATTTGACCTTGTATGTTTGAAAACCTCATTAAATTATCTGCTTCTTTTTGAAATTTTGACACTTGAAAATCCTATAACTACGATTATTTTGGAATGGAGGAGCTAAATTAGAATCTGTTTTGTACACGACTACATATGCTATTATGTACAAAATTAGAGCAAAGATTGGTGCCCCCATAATTTAGGTATAATTTACAAATGCCATGATATCAAATTCAAATAATTGAATGGACTTCATGTTGAATTCGATTTTTTAAAACCACCTTAAGTTGAATTCAAATGTATGCTAGTTCATAGGTAGCTATTTATAATGTTCATTGTGTAACTTTCGTATGTATAATGTGCTTGACACACACAACATGAACTATAATCACGTTTATATTCGATTCCTAAAGCGATGCATTGTCTGGAGTTCAAAATACTAACTATGTGGATCAATTGTGTCGAATAATAACATAGACATGCTCAAATTCGATAGAATCTTGATGTCTGATGGATCAATGACCGTTCCTTACGCGAATTGCAAATATCATGATCCCATCCTAATATTTGGATACAATTTATATCTTTAATCAATGTGTACAGCAGTCTTGTACGTGTAGTTTCACTCTCCATCGGTGGTCTCTCACACATGCTCACGCACTCTCTCCCGAGGTGTCTTTCTCGCACACATGCTCTCGATATAACCCTCCCTCCCTCTCGTAAGCATTTACGACTGTTTTCACTAACCTTTATCACAAGCACTCTTCCTCTCGCAAGCATACACACGCACAATCCCCATCGACCCTTTCTATATACATAGACCTGCCTACATGTCTCCTGTACGCACATTATCTTTAGGCCTGTCTCTCACGCATTGTCTCACACCTCTCTTCCTAATCGACGAGTATGATTCTAGTAGAGCATTTGTAGGATGCCCCTTAAATTTAGGTTGGATGAATAGTAATATCAGAGATAAAGGGGTTACCTTAGTCCAAGAACCTAGGGTTACAAATCCTAGCCGGCTTTGTCAGTGGACATAGAGTCCTTCACAATTATGCTATCTTTGTCTTGTACGACTAGTCATCCATGGGTCTCCATAAATGCGTCACGGGCCGACCAATGCGGCGCGGGACGGAACCGAACGAGGGCCTCACCTCGACCCACCGGACCTCACGCGGTGACACACCCTCTGGCCCCACGTCTCGTTATCTTCTTACACCCACACATAGCAACACAGACACCACACAAAAAAATCTCCTGGTGCCTCTATCCACTCCCCCCTTGCATATACACACTGAAGGGAATCTCTCGCCGTGACGTCATATTCGTCTCTCTCTCTCTAGATCACTCTCATTTCTCGTGCTATCTCTCCCACGCCCCCCTGTCGGCCCCTCTATCCATGCCTCTCTCGAATACGTAATACACACACATACCTCTCTAGGCCCTGCCAAATGCATCAACTACACATTCACACATGTTACATCACGTACCCCATTGATCTAAAAAGCCCTCTCTTCATGTTTATTTCGCATACAACATTCCATTTGAATAAAGTGTGGCCAAAAAAATATTTTAGAATTTCTACATATATACAACATTACAAAGTTATATGGAGGAGTATGAACGCTTGCATTGCATGGTGCCCACAATGATATTTATTCTGCACTGTGAATTTGTATATTTTTATACTATATATAAAGTTAGTCATAATAAAGAGAAACGAAGAGCATCTCTCTCTCAATCGCATACCCCCCCTCTACGCCCCTTTCACGAACGCACACAAACTATCTCCAGGTCCTCTAAAAGTAAGCCCCCAGCACATTCACGCATGTTTCATCTTTCTCTCGCGATATATACAGTGATGATCATTGTATTTGAAGCGAAAGCACGATATGTACATTGGACTTCAGAATCCACTCATTACGGTCACCATTTACGTTTTGTGGTTATTATACAGTCACGGGCTCACCGTACAACCCTGTATTTGCTCAAGACACGACTAGTTGACCAGTTAAACGCTCCACGTGGCACCTCTAGTGTTGCATCACATTATCTCACTACCATCGGGCCCACCTGTCGGCTTGTATCTACTCTACATCTACACTCTTATAAAATACTAGCAAGATGCCCATGCGTTGCATGGAACATCAAGATGCATTTGTATGAGTAGTTTATCTTGTGGGAGAAAAGGATGAACAAGGGAAGGCCTTATTTGCAAGTGTGGAGAGGGGTGTGGGTATCTTTTTGCAAAATTGCCATAGTTTCCTTCCTATCCGTCAGATATAGATCGGACGGCCTATATTGCAGGATGGCAGGCACGCGATCATCACCGACTATGCTTTTTATAAGAGTAGGGATAAAATACACTCTTATAAAAAATGGAGTTGGTGATGATGGTGTGCCTGCCATCCTGCAATATAGGTCGTCTGATTTATATCTGATGGATAGGAAAGAAACTATGACAATTTTGCAAAAAGGTACCCACACACCTCTCCACATTTGCAAACAAGGCCTTCCCTCATCCATCCTTTTCTCTCACAAGATAAACTAGTCATACAAATGCATCTTGATGTTACGTGCAACGCACGGGCATCTTGCTAGTAAGAACGAAAACAAACGACAAAAAAATATTGGACGGCGGTTCGAAGTCATGACCGCGGGCACAACGGACAAGGTGGCCTTGTATTGGTATGCTAAGCCGTCTGTTTTAACACACACGAGCTGGTGTGGTGATTATACACACACGCACGCATGCACACGAACTACATGCACACAACACTCACACGAACACATGCACCCACGCACGCACGCAACACTCACACGTACACACGCAGCCACGCACGCACGCAACACTCACACACACACATGCATGCACACACCAATACCCCACACGACCAACACACACTCTCACGCTCAAGTGCTCAACCTACACGTGCATGCGCACACATCAGGCCCTGACAGACACATACACAACCAGGTGATTCCCGCGCACGGGGTGGAGTCTTGTCACGCCTGCATAAATTTGTGTTTATCTGACCTTTTCCCTATGTGAACTGACAGGTGGGACCCACAAGGAACATGGTCAATTTAACTAGTCAACATGGTGCCACGCAGACTATTTGGCTGGTCAACAGAGTGCAATCCGATGCTGAACCGTGAGCAAGTGACCGTATATCACCGCAAAACGTATATAGTGACCGTAATCAGCTTATTCTGAAGTTCGGTGAACGTATTACGCTTTTCTCTCTGTAGGCCCTCCAAAACTACATCTCTACACGTTCTCGCATGTTACATCTAAACACTATGCAATACAGCACTACTACTACACTCTAACACAATAAATCATATG
Source organism: Triticum aestivum (assembly GCF_018294505.1). NCBI lineage: Eukaryota > Viridiplantae > Streptophyta > Magnoliopsida > Poales > Poaceae > Triticum > Triticum aestivum. The sequence goes on from NC_057805.1 coordinate 442,703,705, forward strand.
TGTTTTTAGTTTTACTAGATATCATATTGTTACTTAATTATTCAGTTTGCATACATTAAAATTGCCTTTGAAATGTATGGCCAGTATCATATACCGCACGGGAAAAATCCCGCCCTCTCCTGTTTAATCGGGTTTGTATCGATGGATCGTGCAAAACAGCAAAACTATAGTACTATATACAGTACAAGTGACAGTTCACTGGGCCTTCGTGTCGTGTACTCCTCCGTCGTAAGAGTGGAGTGCTCGTTTTCATAAATCTTCTAGTCTCTTTCGCCGACATATGGGGCATCAAGCTACCGGGTCCACGTGCCATACTGGAATACAGTCAGAGCAGCCGGGGTGAAGCACCTAGTCATGGCGCCGGCGTAGTAATGAGCAATGAGGCTTCAAATCACAAAGCTGCACCTTTCCCGCAGTTAAGTTGGAGGAACGAAGTTATAATGCTAAAAAAAGAAGTTGGAGGGACGAAGCAACCATCATTTCACTCGTTGCTGAATCCGCTTCTCCCTCATCTTCTTCAAGTTAACCACGTGTTGCTTCTGCCGTTGTTCTGCCTCATGTGGGAAGCGGATCGGCTTGGTAAAGCACTGACATGTGGGACCGCATGTTAGCAAACCGCCAGGACAATGTCCTCTAAAAATAAGAAACTTCCCCCGCCATCCGCGTGGCAAAATCACCTTCTTTTACTAATCTTGATTCTATAATTTTTTAGATCAATATAATTGAGATTTGTATAGATAGCACACAGGAGCAAAACCAAGTGGTACAGTTAAGGGCATCCACAATGTGTAGCCAAATGTGAAAATAGCTTTTGGCATCATGGGAACCATTGTGGATGGTGTTGCCAAAGCCAAAAGGATGGAGCCGAAGCTCCCTGATTGACTGATTGAAGGAATAGAAAAATGCAACGTCTCTCCTCTTTCTCCCGTGCTTGGACGCATGTACAGTATAGAGGACAGAGTCTACTCCCCTGTCCCTTCTATCACAAATCACAAAGCAGTGAGGCGTCCAATCACAAAGCACGGACGTAGCAACCATCATTTCACTCTTCGCCGACTCCGCTTCTCCATCGTCTTCTTCGAGAAACCATCTCACCGCACTAAGCTGGACGGACGACGCTATTGTGTACGAGTAGTACTAGTACATTTACGCGTCCTTTGGTTCAACGGACTTCCTGGATGCAAATAAGGTGGTTGTCTCGGCTTGCAGGCGGCACTTGCGAACGACTTACCGTGGTCTCCCTCAATGGTGTTCTCCGTCGAACGCACTTCGCCAAACCACAACGTTCGATATATCATCGACGTCACCGCAATGGGGAAGGAAGTCAAATATAGTTACTACCTCCATTTTTTGTACACAAGGCCAGTATATCAAAATTACAATTTGCAAAAGGCCACTAACACTAATCGAGGCAAAATTGATGGGGTTTGCCTCGTACTAGCAACCAACGACATTAATATCCCCTGCATGCATGCGGAAGTGAGAAGGTTGGTTTGCATGGCGCTGCATTAATCAAGCGATGAGGAGTGAGATGGTTAGCTCTTTGGGCTTTGGAGAAAAAAATACGCATTAATTGACACGTGAAACGAGGATTTGTATCGATTAATCCCGCGAAGGATAACCCCGCCTTTCTTTTTTAACACTAGTACTCCTAGTACGTACTACTACGTACTTATCCTGTTTGGGTCTAGGCCTTGCATTGCCATACTTCGCCACACATTTTTGCCAAGCTTGCCTAAAGTTTTCAAAATGAAAAGGAGGTACACTTGCACACGGCTATCGCGGTCGCACCGCACCCTCACACGGTCGCTCATGCACGCCGCGGTCGCACCGCACCCTCACATGCACAGTCGCTCCTGCACGCCGCAAACCCAACCAAGGGAACGCACCCTCACCGACACGTGTTGTCGCATGTGAACAAACCAAACTCAGCCATCCTACCGCTGACACATAATTTTCGTTCATAGAGTATGTTTATCCAACCGCATGTTGGGGAGTATCCATACTGCCCATGCGGTGGTCTGTTGGGGAAGAAGAAGAGGTGAGGAAGAAGGGTTAGGAGACGTAGGATATTCATCCAACCGCCTGAAATGGTAGACTGACCCAAGTCAGGCGACTTGCATAACAATATATGTTTTTACATAGCAAAAGATCCATAAAAACAACAACATAAAGAAAAACTATCACTGCTCGCGGAACGAGACGGCCTCGTCATCTTTGGCTGCCGGCGCGAACGAGCCGTAGCTGCCGACGTGTGTCTCCGCGCCGTGGTTGTCCTCGGCCTCTAGCTACTCATTCACGCGGAGCGTGCGGGCGCTCTGCACGAACGAGAGCACTGCCCGGTTCAAGTCGAGGACGTCCGGTTCCGCCTGCAGGAGGGCCTCGATAGCAGCGGCATCCACGCGCTCCGCGTCGAGTCGAGCCTCCGCCGCCCGGTTCAAGTCCAGGACGTCCGGTTCCGCCTACAGGAGGGCCTCGATGAGAGCGGCATCCGCGCGCTCCGCGTCGAGTTGAGCCTCTGCCGCCCGGTTCAAGTCCAGGACGTCCGGTTCCGCCTGCAGGAGGGCCTCGATGGCAGCGGCATCCGCGCGCTCCGCCTCAAGTTGAGCCTCCGCCGCCCGGTTCACATCCACGACATCCGGTTCCGCCTGCAGGAGAGCCTTGATGGCAGCCGCATGCGCGCGCTCCGTGTCGAGTTGAGCCTCTGCCTCCCGGTCCTCCTTTAGTATCGCCAGGTTGAACCGCTGGTCCGCCTGCACCATGGGGGACTCGGACGTCGGCACAAAGTCGACGTCCATCGTCTCATACCCATCGGGGGCCTTCTGCGCTGCGACTCCGCCATGAACATTGGATCGGCTTCCTCCTCCTCGTAGCTTGGCTCCAGAGAACTTGGGGATTGGCCCGTCGCAAAGCGAGCTTGGGAAAGGAGGTCTCTAGCGCCGACCGCCGCCGTGATTTCTGCACGGCGCTCCGGCGTCAGCATCTTGAAGTACGTGATCTTGCGGCGCACCATGGCTTTCTGGCGAACTAGGGGACGCTTGATGCGGGCTAGGGGATCGAAAGGTGGGGGAAGGGGCTGGAGATTAGGTGTGGTTTTAGGGCAGTGGCTGGCGTAGGCCGAGCAGCGAAGGTTCTGGTGTGAATAGTGGTTCCGGTGACGACCGGTCAATCGGTTTTGACAGTACATCGCTCTTGTCGCGTTCGCGTTGCAGCCCGGCACGCTGGACCCTCCACGTCGCTCACCGAATGGAACGCGCTTCGTCTTCCATTTTTGCTCGCTTCTGGGACCGCAGTTGAGAGCAAACCGACGTCCCTCCCCCTCCCCCGCCCGCGTCATTTTATGCGGAGTAAATAAAAACAGAGGGAGTATACTACGGATGAGGATCCCCTGACGTGGCCGAACCCATTGAGTAACTGTCATGCGGGGCCTAGCAAGCATGGGGTCCGCCAGTAAGTGACCGAAAGGGAGGGTAAGGCAGGGATACGTATGTGAAAGGAGCTTCCAATGATATAATTTTCACATTATGCATCTCATGTACTATTAATCTTGTCAATAGTCAAATGCGGTTTTGAAAAACGCATTAGAGCATGGATAATAATATAGCCAGTCGATGGCTATAAGGAACTACCATGTCATCTATAGCCATCATCTATTATATGCACTCATACTGTAGTGTGGGCTATAAGGTTGGCTATTTCCTGCAAAAAAATATATAAGGTTGGCTATTGTATTAGTACTTTTTCCATCTCCTCTCCATCTCTTTCTTCATATTTATTGTACATATTTAACTAGGAATGCGTATATAGCTAGGCTCTTGCATGAGAGCTCACACCCCTTACTTTTTCACATCTCTTTCCTCCACATAGGCCCTATATAAATGGAAGGAGGGAGTACAACTCTGAGCACTGCATACTCTAGTACAGATGTTGTCAGTACTCCACTAGTACTATTGGATAGGGAGCTTAAAAAAGTTACTATTGGACTGGCTATACGTGGCGAAATCCTAGTAGGAAGAGCATGTGCGAGAACAAGCACATTCACGTGGTTGAAAACAAATTGGAAACCATCTCGAGTACAAATCTAGGAGTACGTACGAATCTAACAATATTGATTGGGCGTTGTTGAATGTTGATAGTTTTTTTATCAAATTAGAGATACTTTGACTACACATAAAACTTATATGTAAACTAGAAAGGATAGGAGGGAGTATATTGTACGTTCAAAAACGAAACGAACATTGAATAACCTTTATATATGATTTGCGGATGCTATGATCACCGGTTCAAAATTTTGAATCCGCCTTAGGTATCACACATGCCCCCACTCGTTCTCTCTCGATTTCATCTCGGGGTCCGGAGATTGATTGAAAGAGGACTAGGGTGGGTACAATACGTTCGTTTCGCTTATGGACGTACAATATACTCCCTCTGATCCCCACAGACCCCCCCTGCGGGTCATTTCTATCATAGAAACGGACCAAACCTTTATCTCCTTGCACGACACGCAATTGATCTCTGAACATCAATCGATCTCATCAACATGTGTCGGGGCATGAACCGAATGGGATGTCAGAACTAAGACGTGAAGCGACACGTAGTGGAGGCAAAGTGAAACTTCAAATGAACCATTTGTTTGTATGCATGTCGGACAAATTACAAATAAACATTGGAAATACAAGCATGGTCTAGGCCCACATGCGAATGATACTCGGCGGAATGTTCAAATGAGGCATGCGGGAGGATGGACTCGACCGGAGGGCGACATGATCGATGGAGAAGAGGTTGGAGAGGAATGAGAAATAAGCAAACGCCACATGATTATACTTGAACGGCTCAAATAAACAATAAGTTGTCTTGCTTGGCCTACATAGTGAAAGGCCTAATGCGCAACGCGGAGCACTGGCGCTCGAATATGGCCGGGAAAATAGGGAAACCAACATGTGGGGCACACCTGTCGGGACGACATAGCGCAAACTAGTCCAATGGAGGAGCTGGCACACGACCTCCTCGCCACCGGCAACCATTCATGTGGGTCGTGGGGGCCAACAATGTGGCGCAGCTCCAGCACCGCCTCTGGATACGGCGACCGCAGTGAGCGACACGCTCATCGTCGCTAGACACGGTCGGTTTCAGTGTGCCGAGGGTGGCGTTAGTGCTGTGGCACGACCAACAATATGTTTGGTTTGTGCCCAAGGTTGCCCCATCAAAGCATTGGGTAGCCAAAATTTTGGTTGTGGTTTTGGTTGCCCATGATTTGGCCGACATCGGCAATAAAAATGAACTAGAGTTGGCAAGAGTTCATTGGCATGCCAAAAAAATGGCAACCATCCAAACAAAGACCAATCTTTGGGTCATGACCAAAATTTTGGTAAGGTGCACTTTGGCCACAATCCAAGCACACCCCAACACCCGGCTCGTCGAGGATGCACGGGGCGCCGGGACGCGTCTGCGGAGTGGTGTAGCGCGGGCAACTGCATCCTCAGGACCTGAGACCATGCCGGGTCGTCTTGCTTTTTGAATGACATGCGTTGATCACATGCGAGCAAAGGGCATCTCCAACGTTGCCACGACCGCAGCTGACTACCCTGGCACACCAAAAACCCTCGTCCCTCGCGCCGTCGCGCGGTGCGTTCCCAGCCGGCGCCAGCTGCCCGCATTCATGCCGTCTGTCCGTATGCCATCGTTAAGAGGCTCGGTGCCCGAGGAACCAACTCCGGGGACTTAATGACGCAGCAGGGCGCTTGGCCTCACCGGAATGCGCTACTTAAAGCGGCAACGCCCAGCTAACCTCCACACCATAGCGCATCGTCCTCCTACCTGGCACCACATCCGCCATGATCGCAAGCGCGAACGCTCTGTGGGAGAGCTTGTCTTCGGGGATGGAGCTCGAGGTCGCCGCCCTCGCTCAAGTTGCCGCACGAGCGGTGGCCACGCTGGCGGCCGATGACGGGAACACCGTGAGCCACGCGTCCTACTTGCCGCCGTCCAATGTCCGGCGCCGCCGAGGTCGGGGACTCCTCCGAGGATGAGTAGGGCATGGGAGGCGGCAGGGCATGGTGTGCCAACTGGCCGGTCTGTCTCCCGTGTTCTACTTTTCCTCGCCGGAGACCGCACCTTCACTTCACGGGTCTTGAACGCGGCCACCGTACATGGAGATCGCAGATGGAGGACGTCGGTCGCCGTCCTAGAATAGGTTTAGGGTCAGGTTTCTTTTATTTTTCTGTCCTATAAAAGTTCGAAATGTAATGAAAATCTGCTGTGTTTGCATTAATCTCGACTGGTGTATATGAACTTTCACAATAATATAGTATATTGTAGGAGTAGTAGCAAGATGCCCGTGCGTTGCACGGAAGATCAAGATCTTGTGGGAGAAAAGGATGAACGAGGGAAGGCCTTATCTGCAAATGCACATTCACGCATTTCACATTTTTCTACATCTACGGGAACCTACGAAAGGGTTAACGTAAATTGCCTCTCTCTCTCTCCTCCCCTGATTTTCATGGTGGTGGGCCCCTCTCTCCCCCCAATCTACAATCAACAGCTCACACGTTTCACATTATGTTAATTACGTAACTGGGATGTCCGACTACATAGGTGTAGCATTACTCGTCCTAAAAAACCCAACTAAGCCAACCTCCCAGCATATCGCGCGGGAAAAGACCCGGCCGCGCCGTTTTAGTCGGGATTACCGGATTACTAGTAGTAGTATTGATGGATCACGCGAAGCAACAAGTTTTTTTTTGAGGGGGCGAAGCACCTAGTTTAAAAGGAAAAAAGGCGGTACACTCACAGCACCCCTGTCGCGGTCGCATTGCACCCCACACACGTTCGGTCCTGCACACGGCTCACGCAAACGGAACGCGCTTTGGCTTGCCTCTTCACTGACACGTGGGACTGCACTTGGAGAAACCGACCATGCGCCCAACTCCCCCCGCCCACCGCGCGAAAATCCTCCCCCCACCCAAAAATTCCCCCCAAATCCTAGATTCAACCGCCCTTCGGCCAACTAGCCAATAATATTCCCCAAACCCCCCTCCCCCCGTCCCCCTCCACTCCATTCGCTCCACCAAAGCCGCCCTCCCTGCCACGCCGATACATCGGCGCCGCAGTTCGTCGAGGGGACGCATGGCGATCCTCTCGCTCCCACAGTATGCTTTCATAGACTGCCGTCCTCTAGCCCCGCCGCCACCGCTGGCGACGTTCTTGTGGAGGCGCACGACGGTCAGCGCTGCCACCGCTGGCGACGTTCGTGTGGAGACGCACGACGGTCAGCTTCTCCCACGGTACGCGCATTCTAGACTGAGGCCCCGTGCATGTCGGTGTAGCGCTGAATGTTAGCTGATAGACGCTGTTAATCTCACTGTTTGCCGAAGTAGTTTACAGTCAATATGCTCTGCTTAAGAAGCTTCCTTGCCCTGTTCTACACTCAATCTGCTTAGCTGAGATGGCATGCCAAGGCCGATTAGTTGCTAAAATATCCTGCCATATATTTATTGTGACGTAGATTGCCATGGTCTAGTAGCCAATCTGTTAGGTGAAATAGCTCTACACCGTTTTATACTCGATCTTTGTTGCTGCGATGGCCTTCGATAGTTTGATGGCTGTGTGCTCGGCCTCATTGACTGCTGAAACAGCCTGCCATAATTTAGCACTCAAATCTGTTTGCTGAATTAGCTTTACATATATTTCGTTACTTAGATCTGCTCGTCCAAATATCTTGCCATAGCTTTAGACATCGACCTAGGTATTTTCTTCTGGACTTCATAAAAAAACATATATGTTTTTCCTGTAATATCTAGTAGAAGAGCTAATTTGTATGTCTAACAGATGGACAGGACTTGGATAACTTCTGCTCGAAGATTCTCCGCCGCATATGTCGAGGGGGTTGAAAACTTCATGAACTTTATCAGAGCTGAGTACGGTGGTCCGAAATCAGATGTGCTCTGCCCGTGTAGCAGTTGTATGAATTCAGTTACAAGACCCCAGTCAACTGTGCAAAATCATCTACACTTGTATGGGATGTCGGTCACATATACTAGGTGGGTTCATCATGGTGAAGCTGTGAACGTCAATGTTATTGACTACGTGGAAGCAACAGATCACCATCTTGATCTGCCTGATGCTCAGGTGGAAGAGGAGGAGGAGGTGGTGGTGGCAGAGCCAGTGAGTTTGACCAACATTGAAACAATGCTACAAAATGCTTGTGCACTCCGTGAACTTTCACCTGCAGAAGAAAAACGGTGGGCCCACATGTTGGAACAATGCAACATGGCTGTCACCCCAGGAAATAAGCTGTCAGTATTCTCAGCTATGGTCACCTTTCTTCAGGTGAAGACATCTGAGCGGATGACCAACAAATCATTTGATGCGATGTTGGCTGCTTTCCGCAAAGCTTTCCCAGATGCGTCTGAGCTGCCACACACCTACAGTAAAATGAAGAATTTCCTTCGTGCAGTTGGAATTTGATATGATATGATCCATGTTTGTAAGAATAATTGTGTTCTGTTCCGGAAGGATCATGCCAACTTAAGTGAATGCCCGAAATGCAAATCATCAAGATGTAAAGATGGCGATGCTGTGAAGAGGATTCCTCATAATGTTCTGAGACATTTTCCAATTACACCAAGATTGCAGAATTTGTTTCATGATGCTGAAACAAGAGAGGATGTACTGTGGCATTCTAGGAACCAGGAGTACAGAGATCAGAATGTAATGAGCCATCCATCACAGGGTAGTGAGTGGAAAAGCTTCAATCAGAAGCACGAAAAGTTTGCTGCTGACCCGAGAAACATTAGACTTGGCTTCGCTTCAGATGGATTTAACACATTTGGTCACCACAGTGCCACATATAGCATGTGGCCAGTGCTTGTTATCCCTTACAACATGCCTCCAAATGTCTGCACCAAAGAATCAAACTACATGATAGCCTTGCTCATCCCAGGTCCAAAAAGTCCTGGAAAGGATTTTGATTTGTTCATGGAGCCTCTTGTGGAGGAACTTCAACAGCTATGGAGCGGTGTTCTCACTCGAGACCTATATAGCAGCCCACCAGCTGATTTCTTTTTGCGTGCTATTATAGTTTGGTGCATCCATGATTATCCGGCTTTGGGCACTATGTCAGGGCGAACGACAGATGGTTACAATGCGCTTGGGACTTCTTTCTTCTATCTCTGTAGAGATGTGTTCGCTGTGACAGGAATCCACTGTCATACGCAATACTTAGCAAGATCTGTTACATTGGACACCGCCGTTTCCTTGCCAAGGACAAGCCGCATCCTAGAAAATACCGGAGACATGTGTTCAATGCAAAGCATGAAAACCGTGATGCGCCAAAGAGGCTCACCACCGATGAGTTGCAAGTGGAATTAGAGAAGGTCAGGCATATTACACCAGGAAACCATCCTGATAATGGTAGCGGGAAAAGGAAGCATGGCAGGGCAGAAGAGAGATTATTGTTTACCCGCAGGTCCACTTTGTGGGACTTGGAGTATTGGAAAGATTTGGATCTGCGGCATAATCTTGATGTGATGCACATCGAGAAAAATATATGTGACAACATTATCGGCACACTTCTTAATATTGAAGGCAAGACGAAAGATACCTTAAAATCTAGGATTGATTTGACACACCTGGGTATCAGATAGGATTTGCAGGTGCAAGATGAAGGTAAACCACGGGATATGGCACCAACTGCGTACGTCTTGGACAAGGTAAAAAGAAAAGAATTCTGCGAGGTTCTGTCACGTGTGAGATTCCCACATGGATTTGCTTCCAACCCTGAAAGGAGAGTCAGTGCAGATGGAAAGAACGTACAAGGGTTGAAAACTCATGACTGCCACGTCCTACTTCAAAGGGTTTTACCTGTTATCCTTAGAGGATTGTGCCGCCATGACTTATACAGAGCAGTTGCAGAGTTGGGACAATTCTTCAGGGAACTCTGCAGTAGAAATATCAGGATAGATGCTTTGGAGCGTCTTAGAGACAAGATACCAACTATCCTATGCGACCTTGAGAAGATATATCCTCCAGCATTCTTTGATGTGATGGTGCATTTGGCTGTTCATCTACCTGACGAGGCACTACTTAGAGGTCCAGTACAGTATGGCTGGATGTACCCTATTGAAAGGCAGCTAGGCACTTTCAAGGGCTATGTTAGGAACAGAGCTAGACCCGAGGGTTCCATTGCATAGGCCTACATTGCTACAGAAGCGTTGACATTCTGCTCAAAATACATTGAAACAACTGATCAGCTTAGCAAAGACGTGGATGAAGACAATCCCGGGCTCAGTGTTTTCGATTATTCTGTTCGAGTTATAGGGAAGAGTCGACAAGAGAACAAACCTAAAGATTTGGACAAAATGGTTTGGTATGTGTTGAATAACTGTCCTGAGATACTACCTTATATCAAGTAAGTGCTAAGTACTGCAGCTTATACATCATAATCTACTAAACTTGCAGCACATTCTTATATATTTAGATGTTTGACGCGATCACTATGTTGTGCAGCATCTACAAAAAGGAGTTACTGCCGCAAAATCCAAGAAACATTGACAAACTGGTTATGGCAGGATTTGCGAAATGGTTCAAGAGCCATGTAAGATTTTGAATTGCACTGTCAGTTTTTTTAATATATTGAGTACATAAGATGATCAGCTTGTGTATTTTCTAACCATAGGTTAAGAAGATGCGGGAGGATGGGCAGGCAGTTGATGATACCCTTTACTCACTAGCAATGGGTCCTGATACTCGGGTAAGACATTATGAATCTTGCGTTGTTGGAGATGTGCGCTACAACACCCTTGCACGAGACGAAGGCAGGAAGACACAAAACAGTGCCATCATGAACACGGATACGTATGACAAAGAGACAACTGAAATGTATGCTAACATAACAGACATTGTTCGGTTGCAGTATATCTCCAGTTTCGAGAATCATCGGTGTGTGGTTCTGTTGTGTTGTCGTTGGTATAACCTGTTATCCAGGATCGCAAAACCCAGAGCTGATGATTATTTCAAATCCATCAATGTCAAGGCGGCGTACCAGACCAACGAGCCTTTTATTTTGGCAAATCAAGCAACACATATATTTTTCTTGGAAGACACATTTGCACGTAGCAATGACTGGAGAGTAGTGCAAAGGTTTGAGCAGAGGAATTCGTTTAATGAAGTTGCACAACAAGATGATGCTTACACTGCTCCTAATGTACAAGATAACATAGATGTTCCTAATATCTTTGAGAACCATCACGTCAATGACGCCGGCGAAAATATTGCATGTCGTGCTGTGGACATACAAGAGTTGATCAAGAAGAAGCCAACGTTCGAGGACGTTGAGGACGAAGAAGAAGATGACACCGTGGGGAATTACGATTCAGACTGATATACATAGCGAAGATGTTGACGTTGCTACTGCGGATGATGATTAGATTGCTTTTGTCGTATTTGCCTATCAGAAGACGTTTTTTTATCTACTATGTGAAATTGTGTTTGCTATGACAACTGAAACCTGATGAACATGTTGTTTAGTATTTTCCTGTGAGAACATCACTTGTTATGTATGCTGATTTGTGTTTGGTGATTGTATGACGACTAAAACATGATGACATTGTTGTTTAGTTGTACTCATATTTGGCTGTGAAACTTGAATTTGATGACATAGTTTACTGTTGGACTGCAATTTGCTCGACGTCTTCGAATGAGAACAAAGCTGACCCGACAGGTCCTCTGCTAATTTATTTATTTATTACAAAAAGGGCCTCTGCTATTTATTTATTTATGAGAAAAAGGGGATACCCCCTGATTTCCGTTAATAGAAATCATTAGATGTTCACAACACTACGCCCAGCCTGCTACACAGGTTTCATTCATTACTAGTTTCAGCAAAGTGCTCATGTCATAGCCACTGAATACATCACGAGTGCTACATACACTGCAAATAAAGAGACAATCATCCTACAGAGCACATCGATTTTGCCCATTATCTTCACAAGCTCTTTCATCTCCTCATTGCTGTCAAGGCCGTTCAACAGCTGTTGCTTGGCCATGATTAGAGGAACTCCATCTTTAACCTTATGTTGTGCATCTTCCTCTTCTGTCGTTCCTTCAGTTACTTGTCCAACACCCCAACCTGCTGGTATTGGGATTCCTCGGCTAACCAAATAATCAGCGTAGTTGCACTCCCCCACATCAGCAACTTCCCAGAAATACAAATCACATGAATCTTCCCTTTTCTGCATGAATCAAATTGGAAGATCATCAACCAAACTATTAAAAAAATCAGCAACTGAAAGCAGCAGAACAACACTTAAACATATTATTACCCCATGATTCGGGCATTTGTAGAAGACTCGGCCAGGGTTGAGGATTGTGGTTGAGACGCGACGGATGACTCTGCGTGATTTGCAGCAGTGGCACCACACCAACGACAGCGGGTTGCGATGAGCAACCGGCTGCGGTGCGCGTGCCGGCGGGGGTGTGATGAGACCCACAGGCGATGGTACGGGTGGCGACTTGGCGCATATTTGGTTGTTGCCTGCTGAAGAGCAGGTGGACGAGCAGCCAGCGGACATGGTTGCTGCGGCCAGAGCTTCTGATGCTAGGCATAGTAAGTAGAGAAGAGAAGAAGCGAACGTTGGATATGTTAGTTTCATTACTTGCAGAGTAGCATAGCACATATACAGTCATAGTCTAGGTTTGGATTCGAACCAGCTACAGGAGTACGTCAACTCAGCAACGTTTATTTACTGGTACACTAGCTTGTTCTGTACGCCTTCTCAAGTCTTTGATTCCTCAACCTGACATCTGGGACCCACCGGAAGGGCCTCTGTATTTCGCGAAAAAAATGTGCCCCCCGCAGACAGGTCGGACCCACCAGCTATCTTCGCACGCAAGGAAGTGCCTCCTTATTACGCAAAAAAATGAATACTCCCCCTGCCAGCTGGAACCCAGCATCATGGGAGGCTGACTTGTGGGCCTACCAAGTTAACGGGGATGGAGGGCTTTGTCAACTTAGTCAATATGAACGATTCTAGCTCCAATTACCGTACGATGTTCATCCAACGGCAGTAGTGCTTCTTCAACCTCTGGTCTTCTTGCTCCAGCCGCCCAAACCAGCGCCGGTCGTACCGCATGCTCCTGCCTCCCATGGCCGGCTGTGATGCCGTGGAGGCCTCACCGCCCCGTACTACTCCCACCGCTGGCCAGGGCATCCCTCTACTCACCCACACCCCCTGTTATTCTGCGGCGACGGCAGCCTCACACCGCAGCCGAACCAGTGAACCCTCGTACTCCTCTCCGCGTGGGCATCCACTGCCGCGTCTTCCCCGGCTCCACGTCGTCCCCTTCCTAGGCGTCGCCGTCGTCCACCGCCTTGGTGCTCTCGGCGCGGCGTGGTCAATGTGGTCAACGACCGACTTCCATCGGAAGAGTACTGTACGTGGAGAGGCTGACAGCTGGGTCCATGGCCGCAGCTGGGTCCACGGCCACAACCCAGTTTTTTTGTGATTTGCCAAGTAAGTCGCTTTGTCAGGCCTGTTGGGCTGCAAATCTTTCAAGACGAGGAGAGCTTCATTCGGCTGGCCGGGAAATGGCCTATCAGTAATGAGAAATGGGCTGTACATTTTTAAAACACATCAAACCGGCAATTAGTTTCAAATTTCTTTTTTTCATTTCGAGATTTTAAATTGCATTGATTTTTATGCGTGGACAAATTGTTCGATTTTATATTGATATACATTTATTTTTAAAATCAGTTTGAATGTGACTTGAAATTTCAGGATTAAAAACAGTTCGGACCGCACCGAAATATGCAAAATTTCGTATATTTTTTTAACCGTGGCCACAATATGGGCTGTAATGCTAACAAAAGAATATGGGCTCCAAAAAACCTTAAGAATTAGCAAATGGGCTGTAAATTATTAGAAATAATGGCAGATGGGCTGTATGATGTTTTCCACAGATTTGAGGCTTTCCTAAAAAAAGGTTGACGCACAAGCAGTGATTGTTGGATGTCCATCCAACGGCCGTCGTGCTTCTTCAATCTCTGCTCTTCCAGCTCCAGCCGCTCAAACAAGCACCGGCGAGACTGCCTGCTCTTTCCTCCTCGTGGCCGGCTGTGCTGCCGCGCAGGCCTCGCCGCCCCACCGTACTCCCATCGCTGGCCTAGCCATCCCTCTACTCACCCACACCTGCTGTTATTCTCCGGCGACGGCAGACGGACCAGTAAACACTCGTACAGTCGTACTCCCCTCCGCGTGGGAAACAACTGCCGAGTCTTCCCTGCCTCCGTGTCGTTCCCTTCCTAGGCCTCGCCGTCGTCCACCGCCCTGGTGCTCTCGGCGCGGCCTGGTCAACGTGGTCAACGACCGACATGCATCTGAAGTGGACTGTACGTGGAGAGGCTGACAGCTGGGTCCACGGCCGCACGCAAGGAAATGCTTCCTTATTACGTGCAAAGTAATGATTCCTCCACCTGACATCTGGGACCCACCGAAAGGACCTCTGTATTTCGTGAAAAAAATGTTACCGCCGCTTGGACCCACCAGCTATATCTTCGCACGCAAGGAAGTGCCTCCTTATTACGCACAAAAAAATGAATACTCCCCTGCTAGCTGGGACCTAGTATAGTGGCAGGCTGACTTGTGGGCCTACTAAGTTGACGGGGACGGAGGGCTTTGTCAACTTAGTCAATATGCACGATTCTAGCTCCAGTGACCGTACGATGTCCATCCAACGGCCGTAGTGCTTCTTCAACCTCTGGTCTTCTTGCTCCGGCCGCCCATACCAGCGCCGGTCGTGCCTCGTGCTCCTGCCTCCCGTGGCCGGCTGTGATGCGGCAGAGGCCTCACCGCCCCCTACTACTCCCACTGCTAGCCAGGCCATCCCTCTACTCACCCACACCCCCTGTTATTCTGCGGCGACGGCAGCCTCACACCGCAGCGAACTAGTGAACCCTCATACTCCTCTACGCGTGGGCATCCACTGTCGCATCTTCCCCGGCTCCGCGTCGTCCCCTTCCTAGGCCTCGCCGTCGTCCACCGCCCTGGTGCTCTCGGCACGGCGTGGTCAACGTGGTCAAGGAACGACTTCCATCGAAAGAGTATTGTACGTGGAGAGGCTGACAGTTGGGTCCACGGCAGCCGCAAGGAAGTGCCTCCTTATTACGCGGAAAATAATTATTACTCCACCTGACAGCAGGGACCCACCGGACAGGCCACCGTATTTGGCGAAAAAATGTTTCCCCCTGACTGCTGGGACACATCGGAGGGCCACCGTATTTCGCGAAAAAAACGTCCCCTCGCTATCAGCTCGGACCCACCGGAAGTGCCTCCTTATTACGCACAAAAAAATGAATACTCCCCCTGCTAGTTGGGACCCACCTTGGTGGGTGGAAGACTTGTGGGCCTACTAATTTGACGGGGCCGGAGTGCTTTGTCAACTTAGTCAATATGAACAATTCTAGCTCCAGTGATCGTACGATGTCCATCCAACGGCTGTAGTGCTTCTTCAACCTCTGGTCTTCTTGCTCCAGCCGCCCAAAGCAGCGCCGATCGTGGCGCATGCTCCTGCCTCCCGTGGCCGGCTGTGCTGCCGCGGAGGCCTCACCACACCTACTATTCCCACTGCTAGCTAGGCCCTGCGGCGACGGCAGCCTCACACCGCAGGCGAACCAGTGAACCCTCGTACTCCTCTCTGCGCGGGCTTCCACTGCCGCGTCTTCCCCGGCTCCGTGTCGTCCCCTTCCTAGGCCTCGAAGTCGTCCACCGCCCTGGTGCTCTCGGCGCGGCGTGGTCAACATGGTCAAGGAACGACTTCCATCGGAAGAGTACTGTACGTGGAGAGGCTGACAGCTGGGTCCACAGCCAAAGCAAGGAAGTGCCTCCTTATTACGCGCAAAATAATTATTCCTCCACCTGACAGCGGGGACCCACCGGACGGGCCACCATATTTCGCGAAAAAACATTTCCCCCTGACTGCTGGGACCCACCAGCTACATCTTCGAACGCAAGGAAGTGCGTCCAAAAAAACGATTCGCCCCCCTGATTGCCGGGACCCACCAGCTACATCTTCGCATGCAAGGAAGTGCCTGACAGTCGGGACCCACCTGGTCGAAGCGTACGTAGCGTTGTCATTCTGGTCGCGAACATGTACGTACATACTGGTCGATGTAGAGGCGCGCATGTGTCGTAGTAGAGGCGCGAACGTAGCATGTACACTTACGTATAGCGGCCAGGGTGCAAGAAAGTAAATACGGCCCCGTACGTACATATGGGCGGGGTCTCGAACGCCTACTCGCGCATACGTACGGCCAGGGCTCGTGTACATGGCTGGGTCGGAACGGAGAAACAACGTCGTCGTCGTGTTCATGGGGAGCCAACCGGCTAGGTCGGAACGGAATGCGTCGTCGTGTTCATCGGGAGGGCTTGGACGGAACAACCGATGGAAACGAGGCCTGGCGTACCGTAGAACGGAGGAAACGGCCTTGTGTTCGACCAGCCACGGTCGAAACGGGATCCTGTTCATCGGGAGGGGTCTGGCGTACCGCAAAACGGAGGAAACAGACCTCCTACGGTCGAAACGGGGGTCCTGTTGATCGGGAGGGGTGTGGCGTACCGCAAAACAGAGGAAACAGACTTGTGTTGGAGCGCTACGGTCGAAACAGGGGTCCTGTTCATCGGGAGGGGTGTGGCGTACCGCAAAACGGGACTCCACGGGATACTGTTCATCTCCACCGTCGACCCCCTCCTGCCTCCACGGGCTACTGTTCATCCACCGTCGACCTCCTCCAGCCTCCACCTGCGACTGTTCATCCATGGGCTCCTGTTCATCTAGCCTCCACCGCGCGCTACTCCACCGGCTACTGTTCAACCAGCCCTCTCCACGGGCTCATGTTCAACCACCCCTCCATGGGCTACCGTTCATCCAGCCCTCCACCGTCTACTGTTCATCCTGCCCTCCATGGGGTGGTCCTGTTCATCGAGCCCTCCACGGGGTCCTGTTCATCCAGCCCCAACCGGCTCGATCGATCGGGGTCATGTTCATCCAGAGGCAACACCATGGGGTCCTGTTCATCCACCCCCACCGGGAACTGTTCATCCAACCCCCCCAGCAACGCTCACTGTTCATCCAGAGGCAGCATCGATCGGCTTCAGTTAGCAGCAGTAGCAAAGGAATCGCTCGATCGGGTTCAGTTAACAGCCATCGATCGATCGCTCGGGTTCAGTAACGCGTAGCCTGCAGTGCAATCGCTCGGGTTCAGTTAGAGCCCAACACCTCGCCCGGGTTCAGTTAGAGCCCAACGCCTCGCACCCACGCGCGTGCGTGTACAAGAGAAACGCGCATCGCTCGGCCCTGACCACCAACCCTAACCGGGAACACCCTGATATTTTCCTCGCCCTCGCTTCTACCATGGTTTTTCTGCCATGGACGGCCCCAAGAATGTCATGCAGCTGCGTCTCCGGCCCGCCCAGGACGAAAAGCCCATTTTCTGTCATGATTTTTTGTCATAGAAGTAGGACCCCACCACATCTATGATGATACCGGGTTTTGTCACAATTATCGTCATAGAAGTGTCGTAAGTATGACAGGAAAAAAATTCGTTCGGCCCAAAATGTCACGGATGTGTCTTTTTTTTGTAGTGAAAGTCAATAATCATGAAACGAAATTATATCCTACTTGTGGTGCATTATTCGGTGTTAATTATGCTTAATGCTTGCTTATGAGATTATTCTTTCTTGGTTGGTCGCTTCTCAATCTTTTGCTAGCCTTCATTTTACACTAAGTATGATCTCTACTTGTGCATCCAAAATCCTTTAACCCAGTTTTGCCACATGAGTCCACTATATCTACCTATATGCGGTATTCTTTTGCCGTTCTAAGCAAATTTGCATGTGCCATCTCCAATTTTCACAATAAACTTCTCTTTTGTGTGTTCGTTTCGCTCGCGGAGCGGTGAGGGGTGGCTAATATTTTCCATGCTAGATGTGTTACTCTCATGATGAGTGTTTATTCACTTGTCATTGCATGGGAGTAAGGCAAAGGTATTAGGGATGCCCAGTCCCAAAATGAAAAAATGAATTTACTTTATGTTGTCAAATAATAAATTCCTTGGAAAGTGTTGGTATGGAAGGCACTCGTGGATACGGTTAGCCATGGAAAGTGAAAGTATGGTGGAAAAGGAATAAACTTTATTTTCTGTTTGGGAACCGCCTATGATATATCTAGCATGGAAAGTGTTGGGAACTCTAAGTCATTTTCGTTGGTAGGATGGATACACCAATCAAAATGTTTTTATTGTTGGGGAACGTAGTAATTTCAAAAAAATTCCTACGCACACACAAGATCATGGTGATGCATAGCAACGAGAGGGGAGAGTGTTGTCCACGTACCCTCGTAGACCGAAAGCGGAAGCGTTAACACAACGCGGTTGATGTAGTCGTACGTCTTCACGATCCGACCGATCAAGTACCGAACGCACGGCACCTCCGAGTTCAGCACACGTTCAGCTCGATGACGTCCCTCGAACTCCGATCCAGCCGAGTGTTGAGGGAGAGTTTCGTCAGCACGACGGCGTGGTGACAATGATGATGTTCTACCGACGTAGGGCTTCGCCTAAGCACCGCTACGATATTATCGAGGTGTAATATGGTGGAGGGGGGCACCGCACATGGCTAAGAGATCAATGATCAATTGTGTCTATGGGGTGCCCCCCTGCCCCCGTATATAAAGGAGCGAGGGGGAGGCGGCCGGCCTAGGAGGAGGGCGCGCCAAGGGGGGAGTCCTACTCCCACCGGGAGTAGGACTCCTCCTTTCCTTGTTGGAGTAGGAAAAGGGAAGGGAGAAGGAGAAAGAAGGAAGGGGGCGCCCCCCTCCCTAGTCCAATTCGGACTAGTCCATGGGGAGGGGTGCGGCCACCCTTTGGGGCCTTTCTCTCCTTTCCCGTATGGCCCATTAAGGCCCAATACGAATTCCCGTAACTCTCCGGTACTCCGAAAAATACCCGAATCACTCGGAACTTTTCCGATGTCCGAATATAGTCGTCCAATATATCCATCTTTACGTCTCGACCATTTCGAGACTCCTCGTCAAGTCCTTGATCTCATCCGGGACTCCGAACTCCTTCGGTACATCAAAACACATAAACTCATAATATAACTGTCATCTAACTTTAAGCGTGCGGACCCTACGGGTTCGAGAACTATGTAGACATGACCGAGACACGTCTCCGGTCAATAACCAATAGCGGAACCTGGATGCTCATATTGGCTCCCACATATTCTACGAAGATCTTTATCGGTCAGACCGCATAACAACATACGTTGTTCCCTTTGTCATCGGTATGTTACTTGCCCGAGATTCGATCGTCGGTATCTCAATACCTAGTTCAATCTCGTTTCCGGCAAGTCTCTTTACTCGTTCCGTAATACATCATCTCGTAACAAACTCATTTGTTGCAATGCTTGCAAGGCTTAAGTGATGCGCATTACCGAGAGGGCCTAGAGATACCTCTCCGACAATCAGAGTGACAAATCCTAATCTCGAAATACGCCAACCCAACAAGTACCTTCGGAGACACCTGTAGAGCACCTTTATAATCACCCAGTTACGTTGTGACGTTTGGTAGCACACAAAGTGTTCCTCCGGTAAACGGGAGTTGCATAATCTCATAGTCATAGGAACATGTATAAGTCATGAAGAAAGCAATAGCAACATACTAAACGATCGAGTGCTAAGCTAACGGAATGGGTCAAGTCAATCACATAATTCTCCTAATGATGTGATCCCATTAATCAAATGACAACTCATGTCTATGGCTAGGAAACATAACCATCTTTGATCAACGAGCTAGTCAAGTAGAGGCATACTAGTGACACTCTGTTTGTCTATGTATTCACACATGTATCAAGTTTCCAGTTAATACAATTCTAGCATGAATAATAAACATTTATCATGATATAAGGAAATAAATAATAACTTTATTATTGCCTCTAGGGCATATTTCCTTCAGTCTCCCACTTGCACTAGAGTCAATAATCTAGTTCACATCGCCATGTGATTTAACATCAATAGTTCACATCACCATGTGATTAACACCCATTGTCGGGACCCCGATTCTAAGTCACACCGATCTAGCATGTAACACCTCATATCACTTTGCGGCCCCACGCACGGTATTCCCACGGGTGTCGCCTTACCATGGCCCGGGACCGTTTGCGCCTTTTGTCTCACATATATGACAATGTCGCTAGCATCCATATGACAGAGAACCCGGGCCGACATGGCTAGTCGTGAACCCAAAGCGGCACTAATGTATGGGGAAAGGCATACATGAATCAACATCGAGCGTGTCGGTCAGCAGCGTGTGAATCCGGGCTGTAGCACTGGGCTAACAGGACTCCGGGAACCCGGGCTGTAGCAGGCTAGGCAGGACTCCGGATGTCACCGCGTGACATTTCCCCGAAGGGACAGACACAGGAACGAAATGAAACACATGCCGGCCAGTCAAGTGTCCAGAGCAGTAGTGCTGGGCTAGCAGGACTCCGGTGAACCGGGCTGTAGCAGACTACTATGGCTCAAGGAGGCACTAGACTACATTTCCCCATAAGAGAGGCTGCCAAGGATAAACAACTAGATTGTCGGATCCCACACATAGCAATACACGTTACACGTACGCATAACATGCAAGTATGTGCTGTACAACATGGCATCACAACATAACACAAACTCATATAGATAAAAGGCCCAGAAGAGCCACATAGCATTAAGTACAAACAGGGGTCACATGACCCATCATTCAGAGCATACAAGCAACGGAAGCATTACATGTCTGGGTACAGACAACTACAAAGGAAAAAGGCTGAGAAGCCTGACTATCTACAAGACCCTCCCAAGGGTGCAAGATCGTAGCTGAGGTACAAGCTACCTGTCGAAGTCCAAGCGGAACTACTAGTAAGACCGAAGTCTCCGCTGCAAAAACATAAATAAAGCAACATGAGTACAAAGGTACTTAGCAAGACTTACATTAGATCCTATCATACATGCATTTGTATCAAGAAGGTAGTGTGGGTTTTAGTTGCAGCAAGCCAGCTTTGACTCAGTGGCTATCCTGTTCTACGACTATGAGAAACTTCTTTGAGGTAAGAAGGCGCACACGAGTCCACTAATCACCACCTCAATACACCACTATGGATTCATTCCCATCTCACTACGAGAAGCCATCCATAGCACTCAGACTTATCTTGAGCATTTTAGAGTATCCACTTCAAGTTGTCTATGTACCACGTAAGCATCCAAGAAGTCCATAACCGAGGACACGGCTATTCGAATAGATCATGATAACCCTGCAGGGGTGTACTGCGTCACACACGCTCTCGCCACTTACCGCCATGTACACGTCATGTACCTCGGCAACCTTCAAGCGGAAGCCTGGCGAGGGTGTCGGCCACGACCTGACTAACCACGCAAGACTCTAGTCCAGGTTTATCGCCTATTCGGGTTCCATCCGCAAGGAGATCCGGCCGGGGTGTCGCTCACGGCCCCAAACGATGTGTGCAGGGTTCCCGAGCCCACCATCCGGGTGCCACTCGGTACACCGGGCCACGTGTGCCTAGTCTGTCCCAAGCCCACCCTGCCGGGTGCCACTCGGTAGAAAAATAGCACTACCTACAAACACCAGAAACTATTTGCAACTCCTGGACAGAGATCAAGTGGTTAATAAGTCGAGAGAGCTTGGAGCGCCGGAGCCCAATGTGTGGTAGTAGCTAGTCATTGGACAACTTACACAGAACTCAGTTCTTAAGGACGGTTCCCAATGAGACAACCCACCATGTACTCCTACATGGCCTCTCACCGCTACCTTTACCAAATCGTGTTCACACGCTTAACTCTCGGCACCAGAACATCTCGTAACACTCCAATTCATTCCCAATGAATCAGACCTGACACAACTCTAAGCAATAGCAGGCATGGCATGGTAGGAACACAACATGGCTCATTCAACTCCTACACATGCTAGTGGGTTTCAACTATTTACTGTGGCAATGACAGGTCATGCAGAGGAATGGGTTCAGCTACCGCAGCATAAAGTAGCAGTTGAATCGTTGTTGTCCTAATGCAGTAAAAGAGAGCAGGAGCGAGAGAGTAGGATTGTATCGGAATGAACAAAGGGGGTTTGCTTGCCTGGTAGATCAACAGGGTGGCACTGCTCCTCAGACAGGTACTCTGGAACACTCTCCGGAGCAGGACCTATCGAGAAGGAACGGTGTCGACAATCAAAACACAATCATATGCAACAATATGATGCATGAATATGGCATGAATATGTGATGTATTTTGAGCCAATGCATTTAGCATTCAACTTGGAAGAGATCCATTTGAACCAAAGGTTCAAATGCAACTCTGATTTAAGTCCTTATATATGCCATTTATATGTTTTCACTTATACAGTAGGTATAAGTTGGTTTGTCATGCATGAAACTAGTACAGATGGATAGATTGCATTTTTCTGATAATTTTTCATATATAAATTATTTAAATCTGAGCTACGGTTGAATTTCTATGAATTTTAGAAGTTTTACTAATTTTCTGGAATTTCCTGATTTATTTTAAATCCAGAAAGTCCTTTACTGCGTCAGCATGACGTCATCACTGCGTCAGCAGGTCAACGGGCTGGCCAGGGTCAAATCTGACCGGCGGAGCCCACTGGCCAGTGAGACAGGGGTTAACCCCGCGTTGACTCACCTTTGACCTGCTGTGGGGCCCGCTGTAGGGCGGCTAATTAGTGGGGTTTAGCCACTAATGGCCGTGCCACGTCGGTGGGGTTACGCCGGCGATGACCCGACGTGGTGGCGATCGCCGGCCGACCGTTTCCGGCCACGGCTGGACGTGCGGTTAGGTGCGTTGGACAGCCCGTGGTCCGGGGCATCCAGCGGTGGTCGTGGGGTCGCCGGGGACGACGTGTAGCGGCGACGGCGGTGAGTGAATGCGGCGACGGAGCTCGGTGGGGTGCGGGCGCTGCGCTGGGACTCGCTTTCGAGCCGGCTGGGCTACACAACGGCGTCAGGGGCTCTGTGGAGCATGCCCGTTGCACGAAGGCAGCGAACGAAGCACGGTGAGCGCGCGCGCTGCGGCAATGGCGGAGCCGAGCTTCGGCTCATGCAGGCAGGGGAGCTAGAGGGCAGGGGAGAGCAAGAGAGTAGGGGGAGTCGATGCAGTGGCTCACAACGGATCCAAAGGTGTCGACGGCGAGCTCGGGGAAGCCCGGACGGCGTCGAATCGACGGTGGGGTTGCCGGCGGCTGAAGCTTGAAGACGACGACGATGCAGTCGTTGCCGGGCGTCCGGAGTGGCTTCTTTCGGTGGATAGGCGAAGATCGTCGATGCAGAGCTCAGGGACACGGGAGGCTCGGGGGTGGCTGTGGCCGCGTCGGCGTGCGGCGGTGCTCTCCGGTGCGTTCGGGCGTCGCAAGAGAGAGCGAGAGAGAGGAGGGGAGAGGCGCAGGAGAGAGGGAGTTAGGCCAGGGGGGAGCTGGGCGCTTCTGGCGAGGCCAGGTCGAAGAGGGGAGAGGGCAGGCAGGCAGCTGCCGTGGCGTGCATGCGCGCGGCGTGCGGCGACCACGCGCCCTGTCCCTCTGGCGCGAGGAGGGGGACGACTGGCGCTGGCCAGTCAGCTGGGCCGGCACAGAGCCAGGCCAGCAAGTGGCCCAGGTAAGTCCAGGTAAGGGTTTTCCCCCTTTTTGTTTATTTTCTATTTTTCTGACATTTGTTCTGATTTAGTAGAATACTAAATCATTTTATTTTCTTATGCCAATTTTTGTAGGAGCTAGTGGTATTATTCCAGAGCTCCTCATCAACTAGCATAATTTTTGGACAATATTCTATATATATAACAATATATATCCAAAGCAAATAATTACTGCATTAATTCCAAAAGCCAAAAATTAATATTTGTGAGCTCTTGAAAATATTGGTTTGATTTTTATCTCTGTCCAATATTTTCAGAGAGCAACATGAACATTTTCTTGGACCCTTTTGGAGCAATTTTTATTTGGGTCGTTTCCAGAAATGATTCTGAGGGTTTCACAAATCCCCATTTCAAATTTAAATGAAATTTAGACATGATGCACACATGACTAGCTAGTCTAGGTCATACCAGAACTAGGGATGTGACAACTCGCCCCCACTTGAAAGAATCTCGTCCCGAGATTCAGGGGTCGATGGAAAGAAGGTGGGGTACTCCAGTCGAAGACGATCTTCTCGCTCCCAAGTAGCTTCTCTCTCGGAATGATGAGACCACTGAACCTTGAGAAACTTGATGTTCTGACGTCGGGTAACACGCTCCGCTTGATCAAGAATGCGAATAGGGTACTCTCGATATGTGAGGTTATCTTGGAGATCAAGCGTTTCGTGGTCCACTCCGCGGATGGGATCCGAGAAGCAACGCCTGAGTTGAGAGACGTGGAAGACATCATGGACTCGAGAAAGATGTGGGGGTAGTTCCAACTGGTAGGCAACCTCTCCTCGTTTAGCGAGAATGCGAAAAGGACCAATGTAACGAGGAGCCAACTTGCCCTTGATACCGAAACGATGGGTACCCTTTAGAGGAGTAACCCGAAGGTAAGCCTTGTCGCCAACTCCATAAGCCACTTCCTTATGACGACGGTCATACTGGCTCTTTTGACGGGACTGGGCTGTTTTCAAATTCTCACGAATGATGCGAACTTGCTCTTCTGCTTCCTGGATCATGTCCGGTCCAAAGAATTGTCTTTCACCGGTTTCTGACCAGTTCAAAGGTGTTCGACATCTTCGTCCATACAGAATCTCGAAAGGAGCTTTCTTAAGACTGGATTGATAGCTATTGTTATAAGCAAACTCGGCGAAAGGTAGGCATTTCTCCCAATCCATACCGAATGAGATAACGCAAGCTCTAAGCATGTCTTCGAGAATTTGGTTGACCCTTTCCACCTGACCACTTGATTGAGGGTGGAAAGCGGTACTGAAGGAAAGATGGGTGCCCATGGCAGTTTGGAAACTCTCCCAGAAATGAGAAGTGAAGAGACTACCACGGTCTGAATTGATCTCTAGTGGAACACCATGAAGTGACACTATTCGAGAAATATATAAGTCAGCGAGCTGACTAGCAGTGATACTCTCTCGAACAGGTAGGAAGTGAGCCACTTTGGAAAGACGATCAATGACTACGAAGATAGCGTTATTCCCTTTCTTGGTCCTGGGAAAGCCGGTGATGAAGTCCATACCAACTTTATCCCATTTCCACT
Organism: Triticum aestivum; assembly: GCF_018294505.1. NCBI lineage: Eukaryota > Viridiplantae > Streptophyta > Magnoliopsida > Poales > Poaceae > Triticum > Triticum aestivum. The sequence continues at coordinate 442,728,978 of NC_057805.1, forward strand.
CAGGAATGGCTAAAGGTTGAAGGGTGCCAGCAGGCCTTTGATGTTCTGCCTTAACGCGACGACAAACGTCACAGTTAGCAATGAACTGAGCGATTTCTCTCTTCATCCTAGTCCACCAGAACCTCTGGCGTAGGTCCTGATACATCTTAGTACTACCGGGATGAATCGTGAGAGGAGATTCATGAGCCTCCTTAAGGATCAATTGTCGCAGATGTTGATTCTTGGGAACCACCAAGCGATTCTCAAAGAAAACAACACCTCGATCATCTATAGAGAAACTTCCACCAACTCCCTTATTAATGTTTCTCTTGATCCGGGAAATCCCCGTATCATGCTTCTGGTCAGAATGATCTGATCCACAAGAGTAGGTTTCGCCACCAAGGTAGAAAGGAATCCCTGAGGAGCAATGTGAAGATTAAGCTTACAGAATTCCTCATGGAGAAGTGGTTGGCCCTGCTGCAACATAAGATTGTTGCAATAGGACTTACGACTTAGCGCATCAGCCATGACATTGCCCTTGCCTGGGGTGTAGGTAATCCCTAAGTCGTAATCTGAGATCAACTCCAACCAACGTCTTTGCCTAAGGTTCAAATCTGGTTGGGTGAAGATATACTTGAGACTCTGGTGATCGGTGTAAATCTCGCAACGTTTACCAAGAAGGTAATGTCGCCATGTCTTAAGTGCATAGACTACGGCTGCAAGCTCTAGATCATGTGTAGGATAATTCTCCTCATGTGGATGCAACTGTCGAGATGCATAGGCAATCACATGACGATCCTGCATAAGAATGCAGCCTAGTCCCTGTCGTGAGGCGTCGCAGTAGATAACAAAGTCTTTAGTGAAATCCGGTGGCACAAGTATGGGGGCAGAAGTCAGGCGTCTTTTCAGTTCCTGAAAACTGTATTCACACTGTGGGGACCACTCAAACTTTTTATCCTTCTTGAGAAGTTCCGTGAGGGGTTTGGCTACTTTGGAGAAGTTTTCAACAAAGCGGCGACAATAACTGGCTAGACCAAGGAAACTCCTAACTTGTTTAACTGTTTCAGGTGGAGTCCAATCAAGAACGGCCTGAACTCTCTCAGGATTGACAGCAATGCCCTTACCAGAGATCACGTGGCCTAGGTAGGTCACTTCTGGCAACCAAAATTCGCACTTGGAGAACTTGGCATAAAGGCGGTGCTCTCTGAGTTTTTCTAACACAAGTCTAAGATGTTCGGCATGCTCTTCCTCGTTCTTCGAGTAGATAAGGATATCATCGAGGTAAACCACGACGAACTTGTCTAAGTACTCCATGAAGATCGAGTTCATCAAGCGGGAGAAGGTAGCTGGAGCATTGGTTAGACCAAAGACATGACGGTGTACTCGTACTGGCCATAACGAGTGACAAAAGCCGTCTTAGGAATGTCCCCGTTTCTAATCTTGATTTGGTGGTAGCCTAACCTCAAATCCATCTTGGAAAAGACTGAGGATCCAGCGAGCTGATCATACAGGTCGTTGATCCTGGGGAGCGGATACTTGTTCTTTATCGTGACCAAATTAACGGGACGATAATCTACAACCATCCGGTCCGTACCATCCTTCTTCTTGACGAAGAGGACGGGGCAAGCCCAGGGAGAAGAACTAGGACGGATGAAACCCTTTTGCAAGGACTCATCAAGTTGTTTCTTAAGCTCAGCTAGTTCTAAAGGTGCCATCTTGTAAGGTCTCCTAGAGATTGGGGCGGTTCCTGGGATAAGATCTATGACAAACTCTACATCTCTGTCAGGTGGAATACCTGGCAGTTCCTCTGGAAAGACATCCGGAAAGTCACGGACTACCGGGATATCTTCAAGGTCTGGAAGAGGACTGGCATTAAGAGAATAGAGTTGACGCTTTGCAACTCTGGTGGAGACAGTGACTAACTTGCCAGATGGGTGTGTGAGTTGAACAGACCTGGTGTAACAATCAATCTTGGCATGATGAGCTGTCATCCAGTCCATACCCAAGATGATGTTAATATCTGTAGACTTGAGGGCTATAAGTGAGGCAAGGAATACAAGTCTGTCAACAAGGATTTCATTACCATGGCTTATTCTGGTAGTTTGCCATCTAGACCCTGGAGTTTGGATTTCAAGTGGAGTTGGCATATCACAAAATGACATGTCGTGCAAACGAGCATAGCCTTCAGAGATGAAGGAGTGAGATGCTCCAGTATCGAATAGAACCGAAGCTGGATGGCAATTGACAAGGAGTGTACCAAGAACGACATCCGGATCATCATGAGCGTCTTTAGCTGAGGCGTGATGCACACGTCCACGCTCAGTGGGAGCTGACTTGACACTGATCATCTTGCGTGATGGCTTACCACTGCCAACAGACTTCTCAGGCAGGGGTGGGGCATAGTTAGTTTGAGAGCAGTCACGTGCATAGTGTCCTGGCTTCCCGCATGTGAAGCAAGTCCCTGAAGTTGGATGTGGACCTGCATTGACAAGCGGTCTACCAATAGGCCTGGGTGGAGCATACTGCTGGACTGGGTGAGGCGCCACATAAGATGGCCTCGGTGCATATCCAGGTGGAAGAGCGGAGTTCGGAACCCAAATCCGGCGCTTATGAGAACTAGAACCAGAGGAAGAAACCAAATCACGGGTGTGCTTACGAGACTCCTCGTAGGTGAGCTGAGCTGTCTCCGCATTAATGGCCTTGTTCACAAGAGCCTGGAATGTATTGCAATGGTGCAAGTGGAGATCACGACGCAACTTGGGGTTGAGACCCTTCCGGAACCTAGCCTGCTTCTTAGCGTCCGTGGACACTTCTTCTGTAGCATAGCGGGCGAGGTTCTCAAACTCTCTACTGTAAGCATCAACAGCCATCTTACCCTGGGTGAAACTACATAACTCTTCTCTCTTGCGGTCAATGAGAGCCTGAGGAATGTGATGCTCGCGAAAAGCCTCAGTGAAATCTCTCCAGGTCGGTATCTGGCCAACTGGAAGCATAGCCTCATAGTTCTGCCACCAAAGACTAGCAGGACCTTCCAGGTGATATGCAGCATAAGTGACCTTGTCACCTTCAGCTACGTTCGCAGAACGCAGCTTGTGTGTGATACTACGGAGCCAGTCATCTGCATCGAGTGGTTCAATGGAATGATGGAAGGTAGGTGGTTTCAAACCAATGAAATCATAGATGGTCGCTGACTCTTTGCACTGAGGTGCGGTGTTCTCCTCGATACGTGCTAACAAGCGGTTAGACTCATGCTTGTTCCTCTCCATCTCTAACATAAACTTTGCCAACGAAGGCTGGTCGAGAGGATCCTCCTCATCCCTACCACCTCCGTGGTTCCGGCAACGAGCAACAGAGCTTCGGTTAACTGACGACATCCTGAGAGGCGGAACCAAGGACGAGGTCAACAACAACTATAGGATGCAACATGTAGCATAAGAAGATTTAGTATCTCTCAAACTCCTAGGACAAATCCGGTAGTGTAACGGCAGTAAAATGGTCAAAATGGGACATTCTGCAAAAGGCGGGGTAGCACCTTACTCAACATCATCACTCAAGGTTCTGAGATATTACTAAACAGGCTACACTGGAGGTACTCAAACTAGGATATGACTCTGACCAACCAATCCTAAGAGACTACGGAGTAGTAACACGTGATCCTGATAGACAGAAGAGAAAGCCTAGTTCCTTAACCCCGTAGGAAAGATAGGATGACTCAGATCAGAAGGGCATGAGGTAAAAGAAGTAAAAGGAGCCTTACGTTCCCTTCCACAATCAATTCCCTTACATAACTAAAGAATTTCTAGACTCAACTTCGACCAGGTTGGCTTGGAAATCCTACAGGCAGTCAGGCTCTGATACCAAAGCTGTCGGGACCCCGATTCTAAGTCACACCGATCTAGCATGTAACACCTCATATCACTTTGCGGCCTCACGCACGGTATTCCCACGGGTGTCGCCTTACCATGGCCCGGGACCGTTTGCGCCTTTTGGCTCACGTATATGACAATGTCGCTAGCATCCATATGACAGAGAACCCGGGCCGACATGGCTAGTCGTGAACCCAAAGCGGCACTAACGTATGGGGACAGGCATACATGAATCAACATCGAGCGTGTCGGTCAGCAGCGTGTGAATCCGGGCTGTAGCACTGGGCTAACAGGACTCCGGGAACCCGGGCTGTAGCAGGCTAGGCAGGACTCCGGATGTCACCGCGTGACATTTCCCCGAAGGGACAGACACAGGAACGAAATGAAACACATGCCGGCCAGTCAAGTGTCCAGAGCAGTAGTGCTGGGCTAGCAGGACTCCGGTGAACCGGGCTGTAGCGGACTACTATGGCTCAAGGAGGCACTAGACTACATTTCCCCATAAGAGAGGCTGCCAAGGATAAACAACTAGATTGTCGGATCCCACACATAGCAATACACGTTACACGTACGCATAACATGCAAGTATGTGCTGTACAACATGGCATCACAACATAACGCAAACTCATATAGATAAAAGGCCCAGAAGAGCCACATAGCATTAAGTACAAACAGGGGTCACATGACCCATCATTCAGAGCATACAAGCAACGGAAGCATTACATGTCTGGGTACAGACAACTACAAAGGAAAAAGGCTGAGAAGCCTGACTATCTACAAGACCCTCCCAAGGGTGCAAGATCGTAGCTGAGGTACAAGCTACCCGTCGAAGTCCAAGCGGAACTACTAGTAAGACCGAAGTCTCCGCTGCAAAAACATAAATAAAGCAACATGAGTACAAAGGTACTCAGCAAGACTTACATCAGATCCTATCATACATGCATTTGTATCAAGAAGGTAGTGTGGGTTTTAGTTGCAGCAAGCCAGCTTTGACTCAGTGGCTATCCTGTTCTACGACTACGAGAAACTTCTTTGAGGTAAGAAGGCGCACACGAGTCCACTAATCACCACCTCAATACACCACTATGGATTCATTCCCGTCTCACTACGAGAAGCCATCCATAGCACTCACACTTATCTTGAGCATTTTAGAGTATCCACTTCAAGTTGTCTATGTACCACGTAAGCATCCAAGAAGTCCATAACCGAGGACACGGCTATTCGAATAGATCATGATAACCCTGCAGGGGTGTACTGCGTCACACACGCTCTCGCCACTTACCGCCATGTACACGTCATGTACCTCGGCAACCTTCAAGCGGAAGCCTGGCGAGGGTGTCGGCCACGACCTGACTAACCACGCAAGACTCTAGTCCAGGTTTATCGCCTATTCGGGTTCCATCTGCAAGGAGATCCAGCTGGGGTGTCGCTCACGGCCCCAAACGATGTGTGCAGGGTTCCCGAGCCCACCATCCGGGTGCCACTCGGTACACCGGGCCACGTGTGCCTAGTCTGTCCCAAGCCCACCCTGCCGGGTGCCACTCGGTAGAAAAATAGCACTACCTACAAACACCAGAAACTATTTGCAACTCCTGGACAGAGATCAAGGCGGTTAATAAGTCGAGAGAGCTTGGAGCGCCCGGAGCCCAATGTGTGGTAGTAGCTAGTCATTGGACAACTTACACAGAACTCGGTTCTTAAGGACGGTCCCAATGAGACAACCCACCATGTACTCCTACATGGCCTCTCACCGCTACCTTTACCAAATCGTGTTCACACGCTTAACTCTTGGCACCAGAACATCTCGTAACACTCCAATTCATTCCCAATGAATCAGACCAGACACAACTCTAAGCAATAGCAGGCATGGCATGGTAGGAACACAACATGGCTCATTCAAGTCCTACACATGCTAGTGGGTTTCAACTATTTACTGTGGCAATGACAGGTCATGCAGAGGAATGGGTTCAGCTACCGCAGCATAAAGTAGCAGTTGAATCGTTGTTGTCCTAATGCAGTAAAAGAGAGCAGGAGCGAGAGAGTAGGATTGTATCGGAATGAACAAAGGGGGTTTGCTTGCCTGGTGGATCAACAGGGTGGCACTGCTCCTCAGACAGGTACTCTGGAACACTCTCCGGAGTAGGACCTATCGAGAAGGAACGGTGTCGACAATCAAAACACAATCATATGCAACAATATGATGCATGAATATGGCATGAATATGTGATGTATTTTGAGCCAATGCATTTAGCATTCAACTTGGAAGAGATCCATTTGAACCAAAGGTTCAAATGCAACTCTGATTTAAGTCCTTATATATGCCATTTATATGTTTTCACTTATACAGTAGGTATAAGTTGGTTTTTCATGCATGAAACTAGTACAGATGGATAGATTGCATTTTTCTGATAATTTTTCATATATAAATTATTTAAATCTGAGCTACGGTTGAATTTCTATGAATTTTCGAAGTTTTACTAATTTTCTGGAATTTCCTCATTTATTTTAAATCCAGAAAGTCCTTTACTGCGTCAGCATGACGTCATCGCTGCGTCAGCAGGTCAACGGGCTGGGCAGGGTCAAATCTGACCGGCGGAGCCCACTGGTCAGTGAGACAGGGGTTAACCCCGCGTTGACTCACCTTTGACCTGCTGTGGGGCCCGCTGTCAGCGGCTGTAGGGCGGCTAATTAGTGGGGTTTAGCCACTAATGGCTGTGCCACGTCGGCGGGGTTACGCCAGCGATGACCCGACGCGGTGGCGATCGCCGGCCGACCGTTTCCGGCCACGGCTGGACGTGCGGTTAGGTGCGTTGGACAGCCCGTGGTCCGGGGCATCCAGCGGTGGTCGTGGGGTCGCCGGGGACGACGTGTAGCGGCGACGGCGGTGAGCGAATGCGGCGGCGGAGCTCGGTGGGGTGCGGGCGCTGCGCTGGGACTCGCTTTCGAGCCGGCTGGGCTACACAACGGCGTCAGGGGCTCTGTGGAGCATGCCCGTTGCACGAAGGCAGCGAACGAAGCACGGTGAGCGCGCGTGCTGCGGCAATGGCGGAGCCGAGCTTCGGCTCATGCGGGCAGGGGAGCTAGAGGGCAGGGGAGAGCAGGAGAGTAGGGGGAGTCGATGCAGTGGCTCACAACGGATCCAAAGGTGTCGACGGCGAGCTCGGGGAAGCCTGGACGGCGTCGAATCGACGGTGGGGTTGCCGGCGGCTGAAGCTTGAAGACGACGACGATGCAGTCGTTGCCGGGCGTCTGGAGTGGCTTCTTTCGGTGGATAGGCAAAGATCGTCGATGCAGAGCTCAGGGACACGGCTCGGGGGTGGCTGTGGCCGCGTCGGCGTGCGGCGGTGCTCTCCGGTGCGTTCGGGCGTCGCAAGAGAGAGCGAGAGAGAGGAGGGGAGAGGCGCAGGAGAGAGGGAGTGAGGCCAGGGGGAGCTGGGCGCTTCTGGCGAGGCCAGGTCAAAGAGGGGAGAGGGCAGGCAGGCAGCTGCCGTGGCGTGCATGCGCGCGGCATGCGGCGACCACGCGCCCTGTCCCTCTGGCGCGAGGAGGGGGACGACTGGCGCTGGCCAGTCAGCTGGGCCGGCACAGAACCAGGCCAGCAAGTGGCCCAGGTAAGTCCAGGTAAGGGTTTTCCCCCTTTTTGTTTATTTTCTATTTTTCTGACATTTGTTCCGATGTAGTAGAATACTAAATCATTTTATTTTCTTATGCCAATTTTTGTAGGAGCTAGTGGTATTATTCCAGAGCTCCTCATCAACTAGCATAATTTTTGGACAATATTCTATATATATAACAATATATATCCAAAGCAAATAATTACTGCATTAATTCCAAAAGCCCAAAATTAATATTTGTGAGCTCCTGAAAATATTGGGTTGATTTTTATCTCTGTCCAATATTTTCAGAGAGCAACATGAACATTTTCTTGGACCCTTTTGGAGCAATTTTTATTTGGGTCATTTCCAGAAATGATTCTGAGGGTTTCACAAATCCCCATTTCAAATTTAAATGAAATTTAGACATGATGCACACATGACTAGCTAGTCTAGGTCATACCAGAACTAGGGATGTGACACCCATAGTTCACATCGTCATGTGACCAACACCCAAAGGGTTTACTAGAGTCAGTAATCTAGTTCACATCGCTTATGTGATTAACACCTAAAGAGTACTAAGGTGTGATCATGTTTTGCTTGTGAGATAATTTTAGTCAACGGGTCTGTCACATTCAGATCCGTAAGTATTTTGCAAATTTCTATGTCTACAATGCTCTGCACGGAGCTACTCTAGCTAATTGCTCCCTCTTTCAATATGTATCTAGACCGAGACTTAGAGTCATCTAGATTAGTGTCAAAACTTGCATCGACGTAACCCTTTACGACGAACCTTTTGTCACTTCCATAATCGAGAAACATATCCTTATTCCAGTAAGGATAAGTTTGACCGCTGTCCAGTGATCTACTCCTAGATCACTATTGTACTCCCTTGCCAAAATCAGTGTAGGGTATACAATAGATCTGGTACACAGCATGGCATACTTTATAGAACCTATGGCAGAGGCATAGGGAATGACTTTCATTCTTTTTCTATCTTCTGCCGTGGTCGGGCTTTGAGTCTTACTCAATTTCACACCTTGTAACATAGGCAAGAAACTCTTTCTTTGACTGTTCCATTTTAAACTACTTCAAAATCTTGTTAAGGTATGTACTCATTGAAAAAACTTATCAAGCGTCTTGATCTATCTCTATAGATCTTGATGCTCAATATGTAAGCAGCTTCACCGAGGTCTTTCTTTGAAAAACTCCTTTCAAACACTCCTTTATGCTTTTGCAGAATAATTCTACATTATTTCCAATCAACAATATGTCATTCACATATACTTATCAGAAATGCTGTAGTGCTCCCACTCACTTTCTTGTAAATACAGGCTTCACCGCAAGTCTGTATAAAACTATATGCTTTGATCAACTTATCAAAGCGTATATTCCAACTCCGAGATGCTTGCACCAGTCCATAGATGGATTGCTGGAGTTTGCATATTTTGTTAGCACCTTTAGGATTGACAATACCTTCTGGTTGCATCATATACAACTCTTCTTTACTGAATCCATTAAGGAATGCAGTTTTGTTTATCCATTTGCCAGATTTCATAAAATGCGGCAATTGCTAACATGATTCGGACAGACTTAAGCATCGCTGCGAGTGAGAAAATCTCATCGTATTCAACACTTTGAACTTTGTCAAAAACCTTTTTCCGACAAGTCTAGCTTTGTAGATAGTAACACTACTATCAGTGTCCGTCTTCCTCTTGAAGATCCATTTATTTTTATGGCTCGCCGATCATTGGGCAAGTCAATCAAAGTCCATACTTTGTTCTCATACATGGATCCCATCTCAGATTTCATGGCCTTAAGCCATTTTGCGGAATCTGGGCTCACCATCGCTTCTTCATAGTTCGTAGGTTCGTCATGGTCTAGTAACATAACCTCCAGAACAGGATTACCGTACCACTCTGGTGCGGATCTTAATCTGGTTGACCTACGAGGTTCAGTAATAACTTGATCTCAAGTTTCATGATCATTATCATTAACTTCCTCACTAATTGGTGTAGGTGTCGCAGAAACTGGTTTCTGTGATGATCTACTTTCCAATAAGGGAGCAGGTACAGTTACCTCATCAAGTTCTACTTTCCTCCCACTCACTTCTTTTGAGAGAAACTCCTTCTCTAGAAAGGATCCATTCTTAGCAACGAATGTCTTGCCTTCGGACCTGTGATAGAAGGTGTACCCAACTGTCTCCTTTGGGTATCCTATGAAGACACATTTCTCCGATTTGGGTTTGAGCTTATCAGGATGAAACCTTTTCACATAAGCATCGCAACCCCAAACTTTGAGAAACGACAACTTTGGTTTCTTGCTAAACCACAGTTCATAAGATGTCGTCTCAACGGATTTAGATGGTACCCTATTTAACGTGAATGCAGCTGTCTCTAATGCATAACCCCAAAACGATAGTGGTAGATCGGTAAGAGACATCATATATCGCACCATATCTAATAAAGTACGGTTACGATGTTCGGACACACCATTACACCGTGGTGTTCCAGGTGGCGTGAGTAGTGAAACTATTTCACATTGTTTTAACTGAAGGCCAAACTCGTAACTCAAATACTCTTCTCCACGATCAGATCGTAGAAACTTTATTTTCTTGTTACGATGATTTTCCGCTTCACTCTGAAATTATATGAACTTTTCAAATGTTTCAGACTTCTGTTTCATTAAGTAGATATACCCATATCTGCTCAAATCATCTGTGAAGGTCAAAAAATAATGATACCTGCTACGAGCCTCAATATTCATCGGACCACATACATCTGTATGTATGATTTCCAACAAATCTGTTGCTCTCTCCATAGTTCCGGAGAACGGCGTTTTAGTCATCTTGCCCATGAGGCACGGTTCGCAAGCATCAAGTGATTCCAAAATCCCATCAGTATGGAGTTTCTTCATGCGCTTTACACCAATATGACCTAAACGGCAGTGCCACAAATAAGTTGCACTATCATTATTAACTTTGCATCTTTTGGCTTCATTATTATGAATATGTGTATCACTACGATCGAGATCCAACAAACCATTTTATTGGGTGTATGACCATAGAAGGTTTTATTCATGTAAACAGAACAACAATTATTCTCTAATTTAAATGAATAACCGTATTGCAACAAACATGATCAAATCATATTCATGCTCAACGCAAACACCAAATAACACTTATTTAGTTTCAACACTAATCCCGAAAGTATAGGGAGTGTGCGATGATGATCATATCAATCTTGGAACTACTTCCAACACACATCGTCACCTCGCCTTTTACTAGTCTCTGTTTATTCTGCAACTCCCGTTTCGAGTTACTACTCTTAGCAACTGAACCAGTATCAAATACCGAGGGGTTTCTATAAACACTAGTAAAGTACACATCAATAACATGTATATCCAATATACCTTCGTTCACTTTGCCATCCTTCTTATCCACCAAATAGTTGGGGTAGTTCCGCTTCCAGTGACCAGTCCCTTTGCAGTAGAAGCACTTAGTCTCAGGCTTAGGACCAGACTTGGGCTTCTTCACTTGAGCAGCAACTTGCTTGCCGTTCTTCTTGAAGTTCCCCTTCTTCCCTTTGCCCTTTTCTTGAAACTAGTGGTCTCGTCAACCATCAACACTTGATGTTTTTCTTGATTTCTACCTTCGTCGATTTCAGCATCACGAAGAGCTCGGGAATTACTTTCGTCATCCCTTGCATTCTATAGTTCATCACGAAGTTCTACTAACTTGGTGATGGTGACTAGAGAATTCTGTCAATCACTATTTTATCTGGAAGATTAACTCCCACTTGATTCAAGCGATTGTAGTACCCAGACAATCTGAGCACATGCTCACTGCTTGAGCTATTCTCCTCCATCTTTTAGCTATAGAACTTGTTGGAGACTTCATATCTCTCAACTCGGGTATTTTCTTGAAATATTAACTTCAACTCCTGGAACATCTCATATGGTCCATGACGTTCAAAACGTCTTTGAAGTCCCGATTCTAGGCCGTTAAGCATGGTGCACTAAACTATCAAGTAGTCATCATACTGAGCTAGCCAAACGTTCATAACGTCTGCATCTGCTCCTGTAATAGGTCTGTCACCTAGCGGTGCATCAAGGACATAATTCTTCTGTGCAGCAATGAGGATAATCCTCAGATCACGGATCCAATCCGCATCTTTGCTACTAACATCTTTCAACATATTTTTTCTCTAGGAACATATCAAAAATAAACATAGGGAAGCAACAACGCGAGCTATTGATCTACAACATAATTTGCAAAATACTATCAGGACTAAGTTCATGATAAATTTAAGTTAGATTAATCATATTACTTAAGAACTCCCACTTAGATAGACATCCCTCTAATCCTCTAAGTGATCACGTGATCCATATCAACTAAACCATAACCGATCATCACGTGAAATGGAGTAGCTTTCAATGGTGAACATCACTATGTTGATCATATCTACTATATGATTCACGCTCGACCTTTCGGTCTCAGTGTTCCGAGTCCATATCTACATATGCTAGGCTCGTCAAGTTTAACCTGAGTATTCTGCGTGTGCAAAACTGGCTTGCACCCGTTGTAGATGGACGTAGAGCTTATCACACCCGATCATCACGTGGTGTCTGGGCACGACGAACTTTGGCAACGGTGCATACTCAGGGAGAACACTTTTATCTTGAAATTTAGTGAGAGATCATCTTATAATGCTACCGTCAATCAAAGCAAGATAAGATGCATAAAAGATAAACATCACATGCAATCAATATAAGTGATATGATATGGCCATCATCATCTTGTGCTTGTGATCTCCATCTCCGAAGCACCGTCATGATCACCATCGTCACCGGCGTGACACCTTGATCTCCTACGCACACGCAAGATCATGGTCATGACGTCAAAATTTCCTACGCACACGCAAGATCATGGTGATGCATAGCAACGAGAGGGGAGAGTGTTGTCCACGTACCCTCATAGACCAAAAGCGGAAGCGTTAACACAACGCGGTTGATGTAGTCGTACGTCTTCACGATACGACCGATCAAGTACCGAACGCACGACACCTCCGAGTTCAGCACACGTTCAGCTCGATGACGTCCCTCGAACTCCGATCCAGCCGAGTGTTGACGGAGAGTTTTGTCAGCACAACGGCGTGGTGACGATGATGATGTTCTACCGACGCAGGGCTTCGCCTAAGCACCACTACGATATTATCGAGGTGTAATATGGTGGAGGGGGCACCGCACACGGCTAAAAGATCGTTGATCAATTGTGTGTCTAGAGGTGCCCCCTGCCCCCGTATATAAAGGAGCAAGGGGGTTTGGCCGGCCTAGAGGAGAGGCGCGCCAGGAGGAGTCCTACTCCTACCGGGAGTAGGACTCCCCCCTTTTCCATGTTGGACTAGGAGAGAGAGGGGGAAGAGGTGGAGGGAAGGAAGGAAGGGGGGCGCCGCCCCCCTCTCCTTGTCCTATTCGGACTGGGGGGGAAGGGGCGCGTGGCCCTGCCCTGGCCTCCTCTCATCTCTTCCACCTAGGCCCACTGAGGCCCATTAAGTTACCTGGGGGTTCCGGTAACCTCCCGGTACTTCGGAAAAATCCCGATTTCACCCGGAACACTTCCGATGCCCAAACATAGGCTTCCAATATATCAATCTTTATGTCTCGACCATTTCGAGACTCCTCGTCATGTCTGTGATCACATCCGGGACTCCGAACAACCTTCCTACCACTGTTGGGGAACGTAGTAATTTCAAAAAAATTCCTACGCACAGGCAAGATCATGGTGATGCATAGCAACGAGAGGGGAGAGTGTTGTCCACGTACCCTCGTAGACCGAAAGCGGAAGCTTTAACACAACGCGGTTGATGTAGTCGTACGTCTTCACGATCCGACCGACCAAGTACCGAACGCACAGCACCTCCGAGTTCAGCACACGTTCAGCTCGATGACGTCCCTCGAACTCCGATCCAGCCGAGTGTTGAGGGAGAGTTTCGTCAGCACGATGCCGTGGTGACAATGATGATGTTCTACCGACGCAGGGCTTCGCCTAAGCACCGCTACGATATTATCGAGGTGTAATATGGTGGAGGGGGGCACCGCACACGGCTAAGAGATCAATGATCAATTGTGTGTCTATGGGGTGCCCCCCTGCCCCCGTATATAAAGGAGCAAGGGGGGAGGCGGCCGGCCTAGGAGGAGGGCGCGCCAAGGTGGAGTCCTACTCCCACCGGGAGTAGGACTCCTCCTTTCCTTGTTGGAGTAGGAAAAAGGGAAGGGAGAAGGAGAAAGAAGGAAGGGGGCGCCCCCCCTCCCTAGTCCAATTCGGACTAGTCCATGGGGAGGGGTGCGGCCACCCTTTGGGGCCTTTCTCTCCTTTCCCGTATGGCCCATTAAGGCCCAATACGAATTCCCGTAACTCTCCAGTACTCCGAAAAATACCCGAATCACTCGGAACCTTTCCGATGTCCGAATATAGTCGTCCAATATATCGATCTTTACGTCTCGACCATTTCGAGACTCCTCGTCAAGTCCCTGATCTCATCCGGGACTCCGAACTCCTTCGGTACATCAAAACATATAAACTCATAATATAACTGTCATCGTAACGTTAAGCGTGCGGACCCTACGGGTTCGAGAACTATGTAGACATGACCGAGACACCTCTCCGGTCAATAACCAATAGCGGAACCTGGATGCTCATATTGGCTCCCACATATTCTACGAAGATCTTTATCGGTCAAACCGCATAACAACATACGTTGTTCCCTTTGTCATCGGTATGTTACTTGCCCGAGATTCGATCGTCGGTATCTCAATACCTAGTTCAATCTTGTTACCGACAAGTCTCTTTACTCGTTCCATAATACATCATCCCGCAACTAACTCATTAGTTACAATGCTTGCAAGGCTTATAGTGATGTGCATTACCGAGTGGGCCCAGAGATACCTCTCCGACAATCGGAGTGACAAATCCTAATCTCGAAATACGCCAACCCAACAAGTACCTTTGGAGACACCTGTAGATCACCTTTATAACCACCCAGTTACGTTGTGACGTTTGGTAGCACACAAAGTGTTCCTCCGGTAAACGGGAGTTGCATAATCTCATAGTCATAGGAACATGTATAAGTCATGAAGAAAGCAATAGCAACGTACTAAACGATCGAGTGCTAAGCTAACGGAATGGGTCAAGTCAATCACATCATTCTCCTAATGATGTGATCTCGTTAATCAAATGACAACCCATGTCAATGGCTAGGAAACTTAACCATCTTTGATCAACGAGCTAGTCAAGTAGAGGCATACTAGTGACACTCTGTTTGTCTATGTATTCACACATGTATCAAGTTTCCAGTTAATACAATTCTAGCATGAATAATAAACATTTATCATGATATAAGGAAATAAATAATAACTTTATTATTGCCTCTAGGGCATATTTCCTTCATTTATCTCTAAGTTTTTCGCTTTGAGCTCTGGCACCTCTACAAATCCCTACTTCCCTCTGCGAAGGGCCTTTCTTTTACTTTATGCTATTTTTATTTAGAATCTGAGTCTCCATCTTCTCTTATAAAAGCACCAACTAGGAGGCAATATGATCATACTTGAGTACTGGGTGTAGCTAATATGCGTGTGTGTTTCATGAATCGGTCAATGATTGAGAATGATGGGCTAGGGATAACTTATTTTACCGTTGATATTTTGAAAGACATGGTTGCTTGTTGATATGCTTGAGTATTTAAATTATCATGTCAAAACTAGACTATTTCTTTGAATCACATAAAAGTCCAAATGTCCATGCTATAAAGAAAAGAATATGATATGACATGTTAGGCAGCATTCCACATCAAAAATTCTGTTTTATCACTTACCTACTCAAGGACGAGTAGGAGTTAAGCTTGGGGATGCTGATACGTCTCCAACGTATCTATAATTTTTGATTGGTCCATGTTGTTATATTATCAATCTTGGATGTTTTATAATCATTTTATAGTCATTTTATATCGTTTTTGGTACTAACCTCTTGACATAGTGCCAAGTGCCAGTCGTTGTTTTCTGCATGTATTTTACATCACGGGAAATCAATATCAGACGGAGTCCAAATGCAACGAAACTTCACGGAGATTTTTTATGGACTAGAAGACACATAATGGGCCCTGGCTGCGCCTGGGGGTGCTCAGACAAGAGCACAACCCACCAGGGCGCACCAGGAGGCCCGAGCGCGCCCTGGTGGGTTGTGCCCACCTTGGGTGCCCCCCGGACCGCCTCTTTGCTCTATAAATACCCAATATTCCCAACACCCTAGGGGAGTCGATGAAAAATTAATCCAGCGGCCGCAGAGTCCAGAACCACCAGGTCCAATCTAGACACCATCACGAATGGGGTTCACCACCTCCATTGGTGCCTCTCCGATGATGCGTGAGTAGTTTTTTGTAGACCTATGGGTCCGTAGTTAGTAGCTAGATGGCTTCCTCTCTCTCGCTGAGTTCTTAATACAATGGTCTCTTGGAGATCCATATGATGTAACTCTTTTCACGGTGTGTTTGTTGGGATCTGATGAACTTTGAGTTTATGATCAGTTATATCTTTTTATATGCATGAAACTATTTGAGTTTCTTTGATCTCTTTTATGCATGATTGATTATAGCCTTGTATTTCTTCTCTGATATTTGGATTTTGTTTGGCCAACTTGATCTATTTATCTTGCGATGGGAAGAGGTGCTTTGTAGTGGGTTCGATCTTACGGTGCTTGATCCTAGTGACAGAAGGGGAACCGACACGTATGTATCGTTGCTACTAAGGATAAAACGATGGGGTCTATCTCTACATAGATAGATCTTGCCATTATGTCATTGTTCTTATTGCATTACTCCATTTCTCCATGAACTTAATACACTAGATGCAAGCTGGATAGCGGTCGATGTGTGGAGTAATAGTAGTAGATGCAGGCAGGAGTCAGTCTACTAATCTTGGACATGATGCCTATATAATGATCATTGCTTGGATATCGTAATGATTATATGAATTTCTATCAATTGCCCAACAGTAATTTGTTCACCCACCGTTTGCTATTTTTCTCGAGAGAAGCCACTAGTGAAACCTACGGCCCCCGGGTCTCTTTCTCATATATTTGCCTTTGTGATCTACTTTTCCTTTGCATTTATTTTCCGATCTATTAAACCAAAAATACAAAAATACCTTGTTGCACTTTATTTTATTTGCAATCTATTTATTCAATCTATTACAACTTTCTCCCGTCCACGCTCCAATTTCTGGCGCCGTTACCCGAAAGGGATTGACAGCCCCTTTAACATGTCGGGTTGTGAGTTGTTGTTATTTGTGTGCAGGGGTTGTTTACATTGTGTTGCTTGGTTCTCCTACTGGTTCGATAACCTTGGTTTCTTCACTAAGGGGAATACCTACTGCCGTTGTGCTGAATCATCCCTTCCTCTTTGGGGAAATATCGACGCAGCTTCAAGCCGCAATCAATTAGCTTCACTTGGAGTTGATCATGAGACTCTTTGAGGCTAGCATGAGCACCCTTTAAGGCCTTGTGAGCTTTGTCAAGTATATCAAACTCCTCCTTGAGTCTAGCATGGTCAACCCCAAGTTTGGCCTTCTCGGAATTGAGCACACGAGATACAACAAGAGCATGATCAAGATCATCCTTTAATTTAGCATGATCATTGTTGTGTGACTCCTCAAGAGCCAAACAATGACCACGCTCTTCCTCAAGCGCATTAGAGAGATCAGATATCTCATCGGCATAGTCACAACTATGCCCTTCCATCTTAGATATGGTTTCTTCGTGAGCCTCGATCATGTCATTGGCTTCACCAAGTTGTTCCAAGAGAGAAACAAAGTGCTTCTTGGACTTACCCTTGTGCTTACTCATAAAAGACTCAAATTCATTTTATTCCTCCTTCGCCCCCTCACTTTCATCAATACAATCCGTCAAGGAAGGATTAGTAGTGATGGTAGTTTTGATGTTGGGGGTTACCTTCTTGGCGGCTTTAGCCATGAGGCACTTGGCGGTGATGTTCTCGTTGGGTGAATCGAAGAGGGACACCCGTGGAGTTGTTGCAATGGCAACGGAGGCCATGGCAACCGCCTCACCGTATTCATCATCATCATCATCAATGGTAGCGAACACAAATCGAACCAACATGGTGAAAGTGACTAGATGAAATTCCCGTGTACCCTCAAGAACGCCTTGCTTATCATAAGAAACCATTTTGCCATGTCATTTGCCTCAAAAGGATTGGGCTACCTTGCTGCACTTTGGTTACTACTATCATTACTTGCTCGTTACAAATTATCTTGCTATCAAACTACTCTGCTACTTACAATTTCAGCACTTGCACACATTACATTGCTGAAAACCACTTGTCATTTCCTTCTGCTCCTCGTTGGGTTCGACACTCTTACTTATCGAAAAGAGCTACAATAGATCCCCTATACTTGTGGGTCATCAGTCATCCAAGTCAGAGTTCGTTCCTCATCCGTGCCAAGATGGACCGTGGCATAAAACTGAGCCACCAAATCCGCATCAAAGTCCTTGTTGAACTCCATGATCCTGAGAATATTCAGTTGAGAGCACATCTGTAGAGCTTCACCAAAGTAGGCAGGATCCTTATCCATATAGGCAATGTCAATGGAGCGGACATCAACATAGAGGTTCTTCTTCGCTTTGATCACATCAAAATAGATTTCCCACTGAAAATGGTTCCAGAAGGGATGGTTGACAAGATTGGGCTCTTGATCTTGCTCATAGGGATTGCACCGACGCTTCTCCCAGAACTCTTTCGAAGTCAACTCAGTCACTGACTTGGGCTTCGGCTTGGGCTTCTTCGCAGTACTCTGGGAAGTTAGCTGGGACTGAGTTGGCGGAACACTTGAAGAAGCAGTCGCTGCCTCAGAGGTGCATAGCGCTTTGAAACTGAACGCCCGGGGTTGACACGACGTACAGGACGCTCCGAAGGGCCATCACCTGGAACCAAACACATGAACACGAGAAACAACACGAAAGAACGATCATAAGCCACCAAAAAAAACAACAAGGATCAATAGTTGGACGGATATGGTGGAAAATGACATCCAGCGGTAGTACCGTCCAAGCGGCAGTGCCGCTTCAGGAGAGTGGTAGTATCGCTTCAGGCGGGGGACGGCGGTTCCCCTACTGTCGCGGCCAAATCCGGTACTACCGGGATGCCAAATTCAAGCATAAGCCTGACAAACATCAATCCAAGTAGTCTAATAGCTTTCACCATCCTACTCAAGCCTCGATTTGGCCAAAAATCGATGAATGCAAAGCCTATTGCCCCTAAAGCCTAGATCTGAAACCTAGAGGCAAAGAGAAAGACATCGGGGGCAATACCAGCATCCATGGCAAGAGGAGAGGGTGGGGATCGAGTCCACCGGAGGAAATGATGGAGAAAAGGCGTGGAAAAGGCGTCCCGGTGGCGACCTCCACCGACGCGTTCGTTGCGGGAGCACGAACAGGACGAGTGGGTTGGGTCGAATGGGTATGGGGGAGAAGAGACTCCCCCTACCCGACATAACCCCCAAGTCCTGCCTCGCAGCGGTAGTGCCGCTTGAGACCAGTAGGCGGTAGCACCACCCGACCAGCGGTAGTGCCGCTCAACACACGCCTCTACTAGACTCACAAACAAGGGGACAACCTAGCCCGAACAAAAACCACCGAAAAAGCCGATAGGCAACAAGAAGAGCAAAACACAACCAAAAGGCAGAAAAGCACCCACGGAGAGACCTAGACAACACTAAAAACACAAACAAAACAAAAGGAACACACTACTCTCAAGGAGAGGGCGGTGACCGAAGCCACCTATGTTTGAGTCAATTGGTATGGCACCGCGAAGAATTATCCTTGGGCCCATGAACAAAACTTGTCTTTGAAGCACAAGTACCATCAAAAATGGCAAATGTGAAAGAGTTGATCAATTTATGCATAATGGGGGAGGGAGAGTTCATTGAGAGAACAACACTCCCCCTATGTCCATGCCTACATCTAGATAAGATATACTGATGAGTGCGGTGGGGTGTGCCTAGTTTCAATCCACATTGCTCGAATCAATGATATTTAGCTCATCCTTAACTCACAAAATCTTGCTTCATCCAAAGGCTTCGTGAAAATATCTGCAAGGTTATCATGAGTGTTGACATAGTTGAGTTCAATCTCCCCTCGCCTAATGTGATCCCGGATGAAGTGATACCGAATCTCAATATGCTTCATCTTGAAGTGTTGCACCGGGTTGAGAGAAATCTTGATGGCACTACTGCAGGATACTGCTAACACGACACTACGATCAGAGACCCTTTGACGAAACTGTGTGTGATGCAATAATCGCAAATGGTGGTGTAAAAACCGTCAAAAAAGGTGCAAAACGTTTGCGATGGCGGAGCCATCAAACACGGTTCAGATTTTAGTTGCGTGTGCGATGCAAGGCACATGGTTAATCCATTCGAACTGTTTGCGATGAGGTATAACAACAGAAAAGGGCAGCCATATCAATGTGTGTGTGATATACGGCATACGGTTCACTCGGACAAACTGTTTTCGATTAGGGAACACAACAGAAACGGTTCAACTTAACAAGATGTGTGTGATATGCGGCATACAGTTCACATGGATGAACTGTTTGCGATGAGCCAAAAGAACACAAACGAGTCGTGTAAACAAACTGTGTGTGATACGTGGCAAACAGCCGATTCAAATGAACTGTTTGTGATGAGAAATTACAACACAGACGGTTAATACAGTTAGTTCGTGTGCGATTCTGTGTGTACAAAAAACTTTGAAAAATACAAACTAGTTGCTTGTGGTGGCTAGGAGTATCGCACACGATGCGTCTGCAAGTACTCGTGTGCGATGATTAATAAGTTACACATATGTTTCCTTATGTTAACATGTGTGTGAATTTGCAATATGGACATTTAATATGCAAATGCCTTCTGGACATCGGGCACACGCTTAAACTCAATGAACTATGTACGATACTAATACTTTCCATGAAAACTTAAGAACTTGGGTAACAGCATTTGAGTAACATATATATAGTGGTTACACTATTCGACAAAAGGAGGATCTTCGTAACACGGTTTTGACAACCATATGATCCATATCTACATACTTAACATAGTAACAACTATCACATTTTAAGAGGATAAGGGCCAACAACCATATGGTCCATATCTACATACTTAACATAGTAACAGCTAGCACATTTTAAGAGGCTGAGGGCAAACAACCACAACTACCCGCTGGAAGCAGATTGATCACAGCGACTCGACATCTCATCAATGAAAAGAAAGAGCCCTCATGTGCCTTGGTAGAGCATGAGTAGAACAGTGTCTCCAATTTTCCAATATGGATGCATTGCCACGACAAGCGAGAACTTGTTAATTTGAATGGTTCCATTTCTACGGGAAATGCAGTACCTTGCAATCACTTTGGCGTTATTAGCAGGCACAAGTGTAATTCGACCATGCCGGGAAATCAATCCAAGAACTGCTACAGCGGGCAATTTCTGTTGACATGTAGAATAAAAACCAATTGTAACCTATTGTTGAAGATATATATAGTTTATGAGCATCAACATTAAAATAAGACTTTTTACCAGCATTTTGCGCCAACAATTGGTCTTTTCAAATGTGTGCATCATAGGTCTAATTAATCCCATCCAAAATCCAGCATTCATACGCTGTGCTATCTCTGTCAGATTATCAACAAAGTTTATGACATGCTTCAAGTCCTTCTAGTGAAATTTGGTACGCTTAGTAACATACAGATCGTTCACTATGCACCCAACATATCCTGCTTAAAAGGTGGAAAGGTATTATTTATTCAGAACATGGCAGAAGAATATATAGTGCACATAAATTGGTAAATAGAATTTTTTACTGCCTAGGAACGGATTATGTTCACAAATTTAGGCCATGCCGACCGTGGTAGGTTGAGATTGAACATACCGAGCGCTCCCTGAAGTCATCCGGAATGGTGAGATAGAACTTCGTTTCTGACCGGCCACGACCACACTTGCCCGATTTCTGCTCGCACTGTGGACACATGAATGAACACCCACGAATCAGCTAGAACAAAAATGATTCCACGGCGATTTCCGCTGGTTGATTAACAGCGACGGACGGACTGCGATAAGAGATGAGTGAATATTTCGCTAAGTTCATTACCTTCTCCATGAGCAAAATCCCTGGCCCAATCCCGCAGAAAACCCCAGTCGACCAGAGTCTAGAATGTCAGTGCAAATAGGCGGCGAAAAGCAGTAGGGGCGAAATCCCGTGCTGTTTGGAGCGCGACCTATGCCCGCCGACAACAGCCACCGAGCTTAGGGTGGCTGCTGCGATAGAAGTTGATGAGGTGCAGAGTTGCGGAGGAGTCCGCGGCGAGTGGGTGGGGACGAAGTGGGCGAGGGTTTTCTTTTTTCCTTTTGCATGTGTGAGTGAACACACATGGTTCGTAGAGGCAATGGAGATGAATCGTGTGCGATAGTAAATCACGAAGATTGAATGGGAATCCAAATTTCCTTTGTCCTTCATCCATGAGTTTTTTCTATGATGAACATAAACCCTACTAATCACCATGTTCAAATTTGACACTTTTCCGGGTTCATTTACAATATTTAGGGGATTATGTGCATTTTGTAGGCATTAATGCACATAATTCAAATTCAAACAATTGGTGCTTGAAAAGGTGCACAAGAACGGTCTGGAAAAACCATACTCATGGTATTTAGTAAATTCTCAAGCCTTTTACAAGGAATGGGCAGAGATTTCAATGGAATGTGTGGCAATAGTCAACCACAAATGCGTCATTTACTGGGTTATCAACTATAGAACAATGAAATACGTGCTAGAAAAACATGACGCCTGGCATGGTGCCATGGTATGGCCTCACCGTGCACTGGTTAAAAGTTGAGAAGGTTTGATTTATGTCGTCATGCACGCCCTTCATAAATTGAACCATCACCGAGGAAGTTCAATGCTTTCGAGAGGGAAATCACCAAGATTGAAGGGGAATCCAAATTTCCGTCCTAGTTTGTCATTCAGTTTTTGCCAACGATCAACATACCGCCTCAAATACAACGTGTTTAAATTTGACATTTTTTCGGGCTCATTTACCATATTTAGGGGATTATGTGCATTTTCTAGGCATTAATTATGCACATAATTCAAATTCGAACAATCGGTGCATGAAAAGGTGCATAAAAACGGTCTGGAAAACCATGCTTGTGCTATTTAGTACATTCGCATGCCTTTTACAAGGAATGGGCAGATATTTCAAGGAAATGTGTGGCAATAGTCAACCATAAACGCGTCGTTTACTGGGTTAACAACTATACAAAAATGAAATACATGCTTGGAAAACATGACGCCTGGTGTGGTGCTATGGTATGGCCTCACCGTGCCCTGGTAAAAATTTGAGAATGCTTTCCTTATGTCATCATGCACGCCTTTCATAAATCAAACAATCACCGAGGAAGTTTCATTGTTCGAGGGGGAAATCACCAAGACTGAAGGGGGTTCCAAATTTTCTTTGTCCTTTGTCCATGAGTTTTTTTCTACGATGAACATACACCCTGCAAATCACCGTGTTCAAATTTGGCACTTTTCCAGGTTCATTTGCCATATTTAGGGGATTATGTGCATTTCCTAGGCATTAGTGCACATAATTCAAGTTCAAACAATCGGCGCATGAAAGGGTGCACAAGAACGGCCTGGAAAACCATGCTCGCGCCATTTAGTAAATTCTCATGCCTTTTACAAGGAATGGACAGATATTTCAATGAAATGTGTGGCAATAGTCAAACACAAATATTTGTTTGTTGGGTTTTCAACTATAGAAAAAGGAAATAAATGCTTGAAAAACATGACGCCTGGCATGGTGCCATGGTATGAGCTCACCATGCCCTGGTAAAATTTTTAGAAGGCTTGGCTTATGTTGTCATGCACGCCCTTCATAAATCGAACCATCACCGAGGAAGTTCCATGCTTTTGAGAGGGAAATCACCAAGATTGAAGGGGAATCCAAATTTCCGTCCTAGTTTGTCATTCAGTTTTTTTCCAACGATTAACATACCGCCTCAAATGCAACATGTTCAAATTTGACATTTTTCCGGGCTCATTTACCATATTTAGGGGATTATGTGCATTTTCTAGGCATTAATGCACATAATTCAAATTCGAACAATCGATGCATGAAAAGGTGCACAAGAACGGTCTGGAAAACCATGCTCGTGTTATTTAGTACATTCTCATGCCTTTTACAAGGAATGGGCAGATATTTCAAGGAAATGTGTGGCAATAGTCAACCATAAACACGTCGTTTACTAGGTTAACAACTATAGAAAAAATGAAATACATGGTTGGAAAACATGATGCCTGGCGTGGTGCCATGGTATGGCCTCACCGTGCCCTGGTAAAAATTGGAGAATGTTTTCCTTATGTTGTGATGCACGCCTTTCATAAATCGAACCATCACCGCAGAAGTTCCATGGTTTCGAGGGGGAAATCACCAACATTGAAGGGGATCCAAATTTCCTTTGTCCTTTGTCCACGAGTTTTTTTCTATGATGAACATACACCCTGCAAATCACCGTGTTCAAATTTGGCACTTTTCCAGGTTCATTTACCATATTTAGGGGATTATGTGCATTTCCTAGGCATTAATGCACATAATTCAAGTTCAAACAATAGGTGCATGAAAGGGTGTACAAGAACAACCTCGAAAACCATGCTCGTGCCATTTAGTAAATTCTCATGCCTTTTACAAGGAATGGACAGATATTTCGATGAAATGTGTGGCAATAGTCAACCACAAATGTTTGTTTATTGGGTTTTCACCTATAGAAAAATGGAAATAAATGCTTGAAAAACATGTCGCCTAGCATGGTGTGCCATGGTATGACCTCACCATGCCCTGGTGAAATTTTTAGAAGGTCTGGCTTATGTCGTCATGCATGCCCTTCATAAATTGAACCATCACCAAAGAAGTTCCATGTTTTCGAGAGGGAAATCACCAAGATTGAAGGGGAATCCAAATTTTCTTCGTTCTTTGCCCTGGAGTTTTTTTTCTACGACGAACATACACCCTGCAAATCACCGTGTTCAAATTTGGCATTTTTCCGGGCTCATTTACAATATTTAGGGGATTATGTGCATTTTCTAGGCATTTAGCGCATATAAATCCAATCCAGCTACAGCTGCACGGGTGTGATGTGAGGGACGTGGATTGCCGTTTGATCACGGCGCATCCTACGGTGCACACGCGCGATCCGCATGGCTGGGGTTCCGGCCAATCATAACGCAGCACACAATAGGCTCAGCGCACATTGTTTCTGGAAGCGATGGAGAAGAACCGTGTGTCATAATGAACGAGCAAAATTGTAAGGAAAGCCAAATTTCTGTTGTCGTTTGTCATTGAGCTCTTGAATACCACCGCACTGTACGGCTGCCTGGCCCCTCCGTGCCAGAGCTCTCTCGAGGCGTCATCCATGGCACCGCGGTGCACAGTAACTGGTAAGGAAGCGATGGCATCCCGTCGCGCCGCGTTCCTCGCCGCCCGATCGCACACATGGTAAGGAAGCGATGGCATCTCGTCGCGCCCAATTCATCGCCGCCGGCGGCCACACAGTTACATGGGCGGACTTTGAGGCTGCTATGGCCGAATGGGTGGTGGATCTAGAGGCATCCAAAGCCGCACAGAAGGAGCGGAAAAGGCAGAAAGCAGTCAAGAAAAGAGAGTCCCGCCGCCGCAAGAAAGAAGAGGCCGCACGCCATGGTGAGGAGAGCTTGGCGGAGATCGAAGCACGGTGGGCTGCCGCCTACAAGGCTGAGAAGGAGAACGCCGGCGTCTGGCCAGCATGCCCCGATGGAAGCATGTGAGAAGTAGTTTAAGTTTGTAGTATTAGAGCAAATTACCAGTAGTACTTTAAGTTTGTAGTATTAACGTACAATGTTATTGTCGGTAAGAGCATCCTTTGAGGGCTTTGAGCGTTGATTAGCATGTGTGCCTGTGTGCGTTTTTTGCGTTAATCATTAGAAGATCACAAAACACACGGTTTCTATGCTGTACCGTCTGCATATTTTTGCGTTAATGATCCATAAGTCAGTTACCTGTGTGATGTTTCCTAATAAACCAGGCATACCATTGACCGAAAAAATCAACTACACGTGTACATTTTTTTGGAGACGGGATCTGCCAATTTTCTGTTTTCTCGCACACGAGTATTTTATGCACTTCGCCTGTGTTCTGTGTTTCCCCCGCCCAAGTTTCAAGTTTCGCAGCGAAATTTTCGTTAGGCGCGCGATTTCAGAATTTATTCCTCCAACCACATCCCCACCCATCAAATTTCCTCAGTACCTCCCTCCCCCCCCCCCCCGCGCATCCCCCTACCGGCACCTCAAACCGCCGCCGCAACCACAACTTCAACCACATCTACGTTCTGCTCGGATCCAGTCAGGTAACCCACCGATCTCTATCACGGCCCCGGCCTGATTGCTTAAATGGCGCCTGCGAAACATCCTCATGCCTCCAAATCCCCACCGCCAGGAGCTGATGGCGGTCCATGGAACGATGGCCGCTGTGCGTGTTGACCCGGAGGAACACCTCGCCTCCGCCACCGCCGACATGGTGCAGGCTCAGCCCAGATGAAGTGCCCCAACAACTACCCCCTAGGACTTAACAGGTAAGATCTGACTAGCTAAATCTTACCAATACCACTTGCAACGACTATGATTTATACGGTTGATGTATTAAGCATGTTCGTGCCTTGTTTATTTCAGTACTGCACACTGTGTGATGTTCAAATATTACCGTGTCCAGCTCAATTTCACCAATACCAGCAACAAACTTACAATACATGACTCAGGATATCACTAGAGATGCTGCCCATTTGCTATTTTTAGTGGATGCTAACCCTGTTGTACTTAACATGCCTGTCCATGTACTTACGTAGGGTCATAACGGCCGATACTATTGTTTGTCGTCGAGGTTAGCTGCATCCCATGTCTTACAGTATTTCACATCATTTGTGCAATTGCAGTTTAACTTCTACCATTTACTGGTTGCCTGTAGGTACACATATCAGTGGCACTGATCCATGCTTTGACCCGGAGGAACAACTCGCCTCCGCCGTCTCTGACTTTGGGCGGGCTCTGGCCAAGATGAAGTGCCCCAGCAACTACCTCTCAGGACTTACCAAGTATGTACTCACTAGTTCAATCTTACCAATACCAGTTGCAATTAATGGCTATGGTCTGTACGGTCGATGTATTAAGCATGTTCTAGTAAACATGCCTAACACGTTTTAGCTACTTTCCCTACCTTTTTATAGACATCTGGGCCATTCTCTGCTCTGGCAGCACCTGCCTTGTGATGTTTAACTATGTCAATTGCATTTTTATCAATACCGATTTCAATGGCTATTAAGCATGTTGCAATTAATAGTTGAATCCGTTTTTAAACAGTTGTATTTCAATGGCTACAAACTTACAGAACATGACTTAGGATGATGTTAAGCCTGTTGCAATTAACAGTTGTATCCATTTTTTAATCTGTCCCTTTGCTACCATGCTACTCTCCGCAACGAAGATATACTAGAGATGCTGCCCATTTGCTATTTTTGGTGGATGCTAACCCTGTTGTACTAAACATGCCTATCCATGTACTTACGCAGGGCATAACGGCCGATGTTGTTGTTTGCCGTCGAGGTTAGCTGCATCCCATGTCTTACAGTATTTCACATCATTTGTGCAATTGCAGTTTAACTTCTACCATTTACTGGTTGCCTGTAGGTAGACATGTCAGTGCCACTGATCCATGCTTCGACCCGGAAGAACAGCTCGCCTCCGCCGCTAACTTTGGGCGAGCTCTGGCCAAGATGAAGTGCCCCAGCAACTACCTCTCAGGACTTACCAAGTATGCACTCACCAGTTCAATCTTACCAATACCAGTTGCAATTAATGTCTATGTTTTGTATGGTCAATGTATTAAGCATGTTGTAGTAAACATGCCTAACACATTTTAGCTATTTTCCCTACCTTCTTATAGACAACTAGGCCATTATCTGCTCTGGTAGCACCTGCCTTGTGATTTTTAACTCTACCAATTGCATTTTTATCAGTACCGGTTTCAATGGCCATTAAGCCTGTTGCAATTAACAATTGTATCCATTTTTAAAGAGTTGTATTTCAATGGCTACAAACTTACAAAACATGAATTAGGATGCTGTTAAGCCTGTTGCAATTAATAGTTGTATCCATTTTTTAATCCGTCCCTTTGCTACCGTGCTACTCTTTCGCAATGAAGATATCACTACAGATGTTGTCGTTTTATTACCATTTGCTATTTTTGGTGGATGTTAACCATGTTGTAGTTAACATTGGCTTTCCATGTACTTACACAGGGCTACAATGGGCGATGATATTGTTTGCCATCGAGGTTAGCTGCATCCCATGTCTTATACACCATCTAATCCTAAATATAAGTATTTTTAGAGATTCCAATATAGACTACATAAGGAGCAAAATGAGTGAATCTAGATTCTAATCTAAACTATATCTATAATTCTATATACATCCGTATGTAGTTCATATTGAAATCTCTAAAAAATATACTTGTACTTAGGAACATAGGTAGTTGTATTTTACATCATTTGTGCAATCTCAGTTTAGCTTCTAACATTTACTGGTTGCTTGTAGGTACATATATGAGCGGTACTGATCCACGCTTCGATCCCTTTTGCGTATGGGGCAATGAGATATTCATGAACAAGCGTCAAGTGAGGAAACTAAGAAAGATTGTTAGGCGAAAGAAACGGGTGATTGGAATTAAGCTCTTTATTTACACTTTGTCCAAGACAACAGTGAACTTTAGGATGGTAAGTAATGTGTTGCCTTTTCCCCTGCCCACAACAAGTTACTCTATTAGACCTCAGTATCTGATATTTTTCTCTTTTCAGTGGTTTCCGAAGCTATTTACTGATGATTACCTTGCAAACTACATGACCGGAGTGGAGGCAACTAAGGTTAAAGTATATAATTCATGATACCATGATAATGCTTTAGAAGTCTTCCTGAAGGCGGTGAAGGATGGGCGGGCGATCGTCACAAGGGGTTGGACAAAAGTGGTTCATGCCTATGGCATGCAGGAAGGCACATTATGGGCAATCCGCTTCTTCAACACCATCAGCAGTCAAAATGATTTACACTTGTCTCTTCACCTTTACCGCCTTTAAATATTATGGTTCATCATAGTTAATTGCTATCTAATCCTGTAATTACTGAACATATTGTACTGGCAATTTTATTTATGGATTCGTTGTTGAACCATTGTGCTGAGAATTTGAATTGCACATTTCATATTTCAAAATTTCCAATTCGAATAATAAATTACAGTCAAAAATAAAAATATACATGAGCTAATAAAATAATGTGCACACGGTTAGAAAGAAAACAGGGTGTGCGATGTAAAAAGAGAACAGACGGTCATGGAACTTTGCAAACGGTTCTGGCAGTAAAAGCGCTTGTGATGAATAGCCCAATGCCACACAGTTTTCTTGATCAAATCGTATGTTATGTAGTTGATAAAAGCAAACAGTTAACCAAGTCAGAGCGTGTGTGATAGTTACACCTTTCACACACGAGCCTATACATAAAACTATGTGGGATGTGCATACGAACGGAAACATTTTCCCTGGATTGACTGTGTGGGATGTACATAAGAACGGAAATGTATTCCTTGGATTGACTGTGTGTGATATACATACGAACGGAAATGTTTTTCTGGGATTCACCGTGTGGGATGTACATACGAACGGAAATGATTGGGTTTCGATGCCTCGCCCGATCGCACACGAGCTCATTTTGCCCCAGCCTATGTCCCAGGAGGGCCTATCCCCGATGGTTTCTGGGTCATGTGCGAAGAACCCCCCTATCACCCACACTCACTTGGCGACGGTTCCAAATGTCGTTGCTGAAAGGGGTTAAAAACCGTTTGTATAGCACCGACACGCACCAATGTGGCATTTTCATTGTCACACCAAAGAGGCACTTTGTCACAGATGACACCGTAATCCTTTAAAGTTTGCCTCATCCAAAGAAGTTGAGCACAACAACTACCGGCGGCCACATACTCGGTCTCGGTGGGGGAGAGAGACACACAACTTAGCTTCTTAGAAGACCAACTCACCAAAGAGCAACTAAGAAATTGGCACCCTCCGGAGGTTGACTTCCTATCCACTTTGTCTCCCGCCCAATCCGAGTCTGAAAAGCCCACAAGGTTGAAGTTTGCTCCTCTAGGGTACCATAAGCCAAAGTTTGGGGAATGAGCCAAATATCGAAAGATTCGCTTGACCGCCACATAGTGGCTTTCCTTAGGTGCGGCTTGAAACCGTGCACAAATTCCCACACTCAACATTATATCCGGTCTAGATGCACAAAGGTAAAGCAAGGATCCAATCATAGAATGATATACCTTTTGATCCACCACTTTACCATTAGGATCTATGTCAAGTTGGCATTTGACGGGCATTGGAGTAGAAGCTGGCTTGACATCACTTAGCTTGAATCTCTTGAGCATGTCTTGAGTGTATTTGGGTTGGTTGATGAAGGTTCCTTCTCTTCTTTGTTTGATTTCGAACCCGAGAAAGAACTTCAACTCTCCCATCATGGACATCTTGAACTTCGAGGTCATGAGAGCGGCAAACTCCTCATTGAAAGCTTTGTTAGGAGAACCAAAGATAATATCATCAACATATAGTTGTCAAACAAACAACTCCCTTTTGACCTTCTTAGTAAAAAGAGTGGGGTCGATTTTCCCGATTTCAAACCCACGATCTTGCAACAACTCAGTAAGGTGCTCATACCATGCACATGGGGCTTGTTTAAGGCCATAGAGTGCCTTATCGAGTTGGTACACATGATTGAGGAACTCGGGATCCTCAAACCCTGGGGGTTGTTTGACATACACCAACTCATTAATAGGAGCATTAAGAAAAGCACTCTTCACATCCATTTGTCGCAACTTGAAGTTATGATGAGAAGCATAAGCAATCAACAAACGAATAAATCAAGGAGGGCAACAGGAGCAAAGGTTTCATAGTCGATACCCTCGACTTGGGAGTAGCCTTGTGCCACCAAACAAGCCTTGTGCGAACAATAATCCCATGAGCATCTTGCTTGTTCTTGAATATCCACTTGGTTCCAATGACGTTATGGTTCTCCTTTGGCCTTGGCACTAATCTCCACACCTTGTTGTGCTCGAAGTTGTTGAGTTCTTCATGCATGGCATTAACACAATCCGAATCCTCGAGCGCCTCATAGACCGTTTGGGGTTCAACACAAGAAACAAATGTGTGATGTTCACAATAGTTTGCTAATTGTCTATGAGTGCTTACCCCCTTTCTTAAGCTTCCAAGCACATTTGTCATGAGATGATCTTTGGTAGTGAGCTTGGACGCAATCTTGGCGGCACGACGCTCCAATTCCTCCTCAAGAGAGAGTTGAGGAACGATAACTTGATCATCTTGAGCATCGTCTTGAGCTTGTTCTTGATCTAGAATTTTCTCGGTGGTGAGAACTTGACCTTGGGCATCACTTGGTGGTTCACCCCCATCTTGAGGTTGATCTTGCCTTGATCTTGTTCATTTGGTTGAGGGCCTTCACTTTGTTCTTCGGAAGCGTGTGGGTCTTGAGTTGGTGATGGTTCCACTTGAGTGGAACATTGTCCTTATCCTTCGGCCACAAGGGGTTCCTCAATGGGTAGGATATGACCAACACCCATTCTTCTTATGGCTTGGGGAGGAATTTCATCACCTACATCACAAGTACCACTTTGCTCCACTTGGGATCCTCTATTCTCATCAAACTCCATGTTACACGTCTCCTCAATGAGTCTCGTGGACTTGTTGAGGACACGGTAAGCATCAGAGTTTGTAGCATAACCAACAAATATGCCCTCATGAGCTCTAGCCTCAAATTTAGACAAACGAACACCTTTCTTAAGAATGAAACACTTACAACCGAACACCCAGAAGTACTTGAGGTTGGGCTTGTTGCCGGCGAGTATCTTGTAAGGAGTCTTGTTCAAGCCTTTGTGGAGATAGGGCCGATTGGATGCATGACAAGCGGCGTTGATGGCTTTGGCCCAAAATTTATAAGGAGACTTGAACTCCGCCATCATGGTTCTTGACGCATCGTCCGGTTCTTCCTCTCCACTACACCATTTTGTTGAGGGGTGTAAGGTGCGCAATATTGATGCTTGATCCCCTCATCACCAAGAAACTTATCCAAGGTGTAGTTCTTGAACTCAGTGCCGTTGTCACTTCTTATCGTCAAGATCTTTGCATTGTGTTGACGTTGATCTTCATTTGCAAAGTCGATGACGGTTTGTTGGGTCTCACTCTTCCTCTTGAAGAAATATACCCAAGTGTATCTTGAATAATCATCCAAAATCACCAAGCAATACTTTATACCACCAATACTATCAAAGGATGGAGGCCCAAAGAGATCCATGTGAAGGATCTCCAAGGGCCTCTTCGAGTAGATGATAGTCGTGGGAGGGTGAGCCTTCTCATGTAGCTTTCCTTCTATACAAGCACTGCAAGCACGATCTTTGGCAAAACTAACATTTGTTAGTCCACGGACATGCTCCCCCTTGAGAAGACTATGCAAAGATCTCATATTGACATGGGCTAAACGGCGATGCCAAAGCCATCCCACGTCAACTTTAGCCATTAGGCATGTCGCGGTCTTAGTGGGTCGCTCCGAAAAGTTAATCACATAAAGACCGTTGTCGACATGCCCAACAAAGGCTACTTTAAGAGTCTTGCTCCACAAGAGGGCCATGGTATCAATATCAAAGAAAGTGGCAAAGCCCATGAGTGCAAGTTGACGAACAGAAAGTAAGTTGTATGCAAGGGACTCAACAAGCATGACTTTCTCGATCGTGAGATCATGAGAAATGACAACCTTGCCAAGACCCAATACCTTAGAAGATGAAGCATCACCCCATTCGACATTGGTGGGCATAGATGAAACTTTGTGCACGTCCACCACCAAGTCCTTGCTTCCGGTCGTATGATTTGTGGCTCCACTATCGAGCAACCATGATCCCCCACAGGAAGAAAACACCTACAAGAGATCAATGCTTGGTTTTAGGTACCCATTTTGTAATGGGTCCTTTGATGTTAGTAAAAAGTGTCTTAGGAACCCAAATAGACCATTCAATTTACTCATAAGGAGAACCAACAAATTTGGCATAACATGCCCATCACTAGCATGGCATAACACATAAGAAGGGTTAAAGTCGCCGGCTTTGTTGGAAGGGGTGGCATTTCCCTTCTTGACACCACCACCCTTCACATTGTTCTTCTTCTCCTTAGAAGCACCCTCTCCCTCCTTCACAAAAGTTTGCTTGAGAGGAGGAGGTCGTTTGGCCTTGTCATTCTTCTTCTTATTCTTGGACTTGGGTGCAAACCCAATTCCCTCCTTGCCCACAACTTCCTTTTGATTGGTCAAAAGGTCGTTGAGATTCTTATCACCTTGTATGCAAGACACAAGGCCTTTCTCAAGTTTCTCCTTCAACTTGGCATTCTCCTCCACAAGATGCACATGCTCACAACATGGGTTAGTAGCATTTGCATTATCAATTAAAACCATATGAGGAAATGTGGCTTTCTCCTTGGTTAGCTTCACTTGGAGTTGATCATGAGACTCTTTGAGGCTAGCATGAGCACCCGTCAAGGCCTTGTGAGCCTTGTCAAGTATATCAAACTCCTCCTTGAGTCTAGCATGGTCAACCCCAAGTTTTGCCTTCTCGGAATTGAGCACACGAGATACAACAAGAGCATGATCAAAATCTTTCTTTAATTTAGCATGATCATCGTTGTGTGACTCCTCAAGAGCCAAACGATGACTTCCTCAAGCGCATTAGAGAGATCCGATATGTCATCAGCATAGTCACGACTATGCCCTTCCATCTTAGAGATGGTTTCTTCGTGAGGCTCGATCATGTCATTGGCTTCATCAAGTTGTTCCAAGAGAGCAACAAAGTGCTTCTTGGATTTACCCTTGAGCTTACTCATAAAAGACTCAAATTCATTTTCTTCCTCCTTTGTCCCCTCACTTTCATCAATGCAATCCGTCAAGGAAGGATTAGTAGTGATGGTAGTTTTGATGTTGGGGGTTACCTTGTCGGTGGCTTTAGCCATGAGGCACTTGGCGGTGATGTTCTCGTTGGGTGAATCGAAGAGGGACACCCGTGGAGTTGTCGCAATGGCAACGGAGGCCATGGCAACCGTCTCACCGTCTTCATCATCATCAGCATCCTCATTGTACTCTTCTTGTGCCACCAACCCCTTGGGAGGAGTCTTCTTAGTGAAGTTGTTCTTGTTGGGGAAGGACTTGGCCTTGTCTTTTAGGATAAGCTTGCCACCATTGTCTTCCCTCTTCTCATACGGGCAATCAGCAACAAAGTGACTCACATTGCCACAATTATAGCATGTCCTCACACTTTGCTTGCCTTTGGTGCCACTTGAGTTGTTCTTGTTGAAGTTGGGCCTTGAGTTCTTCTTGCTCTGAAATTGTCGTGAAGCGAGAGCCATGTGTTCATGATAAGCATATTCGGTATCTTCGGGGAAACACTCCTCTTCTTCCTCTTCGCCCTCTTCTTCCACACTAGACTTGGCATTCAAAGCAAGGTTGGGCTTCTTTGCTCGTTGAGAACTCAACACTGCATTGTCGGCGGTCTTGTCCAAGATCCTCATTGGAACAAACTCATCCAACACTTCACTTGAGGACAAGGCGTGAAAGTCCGGCCTTTGATAGATGACGGAGGACATGGCCTTATGGTACGGCATCATGGCCTTGAGAAACTTGCGCTTGATCCAATTGTCATCCGTATCCTTGCTCCCATGATCTCGAAGTGAGACCGCGAGAGTGGTTAATCTTCGGTAAAGCTCTCGAGGTTCTTCATCTTCAATCATTGCAAACTCATCGGCTTCATCTTGCACCACTTCAAAGTTTGAGCGTTGAATGCTTGCGCTTCCCTTGTAATTAGAAACAAGATGTTGCCATGCTTCCTTGGCCACTATGAAAGGTCGGAGGTGCGCAATATCTTCGGGTGGGATTGCTTCTTGGAGAATGAAGAGAGCGGACTCGTTGAATTGATGATCCGCGGCTTCTCTAGGGGTAAAGTTTCTTGGGTCGTGCGGGTTGAAACCTTGCTCAATAATTCTCCAAAGATTAGTAGAACTATGATTTAAATGACGTTTAAAGCGATTGACCCAAGAGGCAAAATCCTCATTTTTCACAAGCTTAGGAGGAGGACCAACATGATTCATATGCGTGGAGGGAACCGATCCTCCATAAGTAATTGGAGGTTCAATATGGGCAAAGATGCCATTCCCACTTCTACCACTAGTTAAATAAGAACTTGATCACTAGTAGATTCCTCCTTGTTGGAGTTAGCATCCGTCACCTTGTTAGTGGGATCGACCACTTCCAACGGTGCGGTGGACAATTTAAGATCATCAAGAAAATTCTTAAGCATGCCTTTGACCTCGGTCGTCATGGAGGTTTTCAATGTGTCCAAGGTCACATTGAACTCCTCGCGAGAGACCGAGGATCCCCCATCGGTCGCAGACAAAGTGGGACTCACACCGGGGTGCTCCTCCACCTCGTCTGTGGTCTCAGCCATACTCTTCGGACGGCAAAGTCCTTAATAAAGAGACGAGGCTCTGATACTAATTGAAATGATCGATATGGTTGACTAGAGGGGGGTGAATAGGCAACTAACAATTTTAGCTTTTCCTTGCCAGATTAAACTTAACATCAAAGTAGGTTGTCCAGATATGCAACTAGGTGAGCAACCTATATGATGCAACAACAACAAGCACACAAGCAAGCAAGGGATACAACACAATATAAGCTTGCACAAGTAAAGGTAAGAGATAACCAAGAGTGGAGCCGGTGCAGACGAGGATGTGTTACCGAAGTTCCTTCCCTTTAAGAGGAAGTATGTCTCCGTTGGAGCGATGTGGAGGCACAATGCTCCCCAAGAAGCCACTAGGGCCACCGTATTCTCCTCACGCCCTCACACAATGCTAGATGCCATGATTCCACTATTGGTGCCCTTGGAGGCGGTGACCGAACCTTTACAAACAAGGTTGGGGCTATCTCCACAACTTAATCGGAGGCTCCCAATGACACCACGAAGCTTCACCACAATGGAATATGGTTCCGCGGTGACCTCAACCGTCTAGGGTGCTCAAACACCCAAGAGTAACAAGATCTGCAAGGGATTAGTGGGGGGAATCAAATTTCTCTTGGTGGAAGTGTAGATCGGGGCCTTCTCAACCAATCCCTAGGAAATCAACAAGTTTGATTGGCTAGGGGGAGAGATCGGACGAAAATGGAGCTTTGAGCAACAATGGAGTTTTTGGGGAGGGAAGAGGTAGGTCTCTTTGGAGAACAAGACCTCCTTTTATAGGGGGGAACTTATCAACCGTTACCCCCCTTTCAGCCCGCACGGAGCAGTACTACTGCTCAGTGGAGCGGTACTACTGCTGGTGGTAGCGGTACTACCGCGACCCCCAGCGGTACTACCGCGGAGACTGAGAGTAGAGGCAACCGAGGGGGAACAGAAGAGGGAGAGAGGGCTGGGGCGACACTAGTAGCGGTGGTAGCCACGGTACTACCGCTCACGAGCGGTACTACCGCTGCTACTGCCGCACAACCCGACACGAGAGAGGCGCCCTCAAATCGTGGAGGTAGCGGTGCCGAACCAGGACGGTACTGCTGCCGATGCACCCGAGCGGTACTACCGCTGTTGGACAGCGGTACTGCCGCTTGAATGTAACATCCCAAATTTTCAATTTGGAATGTTATACATAGGTCATCATATGCATATCATATTTTATTTGCATTTTGGATTTGATCCTAGAAATTCTAAGCAACTCAAGGACCCACGGAGAGAGTTGGGGATTTTATTCATTTTCATATTTGAGTTATTCCCAAATATTGAAAAGAGGATCAATTTGGTTTTAATTATTTTTCTCTCCAAAAATATTACCAATATTAAAAATAAAAGAGAGGAGATAATATGACTTCTCCAAAATAAAAGAAATATTGGGGGGGGGGGAATGTTAAAATGAAATAATTATTTTATTTGGATTTTTATTGCTATTTTATTTGGATTAGAAAAAATATGCATTTTTCAAAATTGCATTTTTATGCCAAGAAAATGTTCACTATGTTCTAAATATTTTATTTAGACAGTGAGAATTGTTTTTGGAATTTTTAGAATTCTTTTATATTTATTTAGGATTTTTCCTTTTTGGCGGAATTTATTTTTAAAAAACGCGTCGCCCGACTGGGCCAACGGCCTAGCTGAGCGGGCCAAAGCCCAGTCGCGCCGCCTCTCCGCCGACTCGGGACGGTAGTCCCGAGGTTCGCCGCGCCACCGTCGTGTCCGAGGCGGACACGAGCGCCTCCCTGCTCCCTTGCCCAAGCCTCGCCCCGCCCCCGGCCTTTAAAGGCCGAGCCCCCCGCCGCCGCCACCGCCCCACCACCGCAGCCCCGCCGCCATGCCGCTGCAACTGCGCCGCCGCCCCGCGCAGCCGACGCCGCCGCCTCGCCGGACGCCGCCATCGTTCAGATCCGCGCCGCCGCCGGTTTATTTGTTTTTTCGTCGGTTTATTTTGGTAAACCCTAGTTCGGTTTTTTTACACCCTAGATCGGTTTTTTATTAGATCGGTTCGGTTTTCTTCGGTTAGTTTTAATCAACGAACAT
The DNA here is from genome assembly GCF_018294505.1 of Triticum aestivum. Lineage (NCBI taxonomy): Eukaryota > Viridiplantae > Streptophyta > Magnoliopsida > Poales > Poaceae > Triticum > Triticum aestivum. Next base: position 442,766,243 of record NC_057805.1, read on the forward strand.
TCGTTCGTTAGTTAGTTTTAATGAACACTTTTCACCCGTTTGCCTCTGTTAGCGAACGTTCGCGCCGTAGTCTTTTTCTTTTTATTTTATTTTTTCAGCCAGGGACCTATCCGTGATTATTTTCATCGCAGATTAGCCCCTGATCTTCAAACCTTCACAACATTTTAACCGTTCGTCCAAATCCAGTGAAACCAATGCCATCTTCGTCTAGAGCCCCTCTTTCTGGTTAACCAACTTGAACATGATTTTGACAATTCAAAATTTGGTTTCAAGTAGATTTGAATTCGAAGTTCTTTTGATCGTAGTTTCAGTTCCGTAGCTTTGGTTTGACCGATTCTTTTTGCAAATCGAACCTCTTCGTTGAACTTTCAGATTGGATCTTCTTATTTGAGTTTTACCCTTGCATCTATGCTTGAGTGCTTATGTATGCTATTGTTTGTTTGCGATAGAATTTCCGGAGTGTGAAGCGTGCTACTACGAGTCTCTAGGGTTTGCGGATCGTCAGCAAGGCAAGTAACACATTGATCATACTCTTTTTCATACCCGGTTTTTATGCATTAGTTACAATCCTCAAACACTGCATGATTAGGATGTGATTAACATGTGGGTATTGGGAAGTAGTTGATGAGGTAGAACCTATTGCCCTTTTATTATCAAACCCTTGGGAGTTACTTCTACGTTATGCTTATATTGCCATGCTATGCTCGTAGACGTGGATTGGGTTTGAGTGTATCCATGACAGATGTGAGATTGTTAATTAATGGTTAACTTAAGGTGTCTAATTAAATACACATTTGGGTGGATTGGTTGCGGGCACCTGGAGAATCCAGTGTTGTCCTAGGATATCCCGGAGTACCCGTGTGATCATCCTATGGTTCGCCACCCAGGCTCAAAGGGATCATAAGATTATTCATGCTAGAAACTTCCGTGTGCAGCCACAAGCTATTATGGGCTCTAGCATAGTTGAGTATGTTGCATGACCTCTTTAAGTGGTAGGCCAGCAGATGTAGGGGAAGTAGGTGTAACTGTCTACCCAGAGTAAAGAGCTAATGCTTCTGAAAGACTGTGTCTCGGTCATCCGTTTCTCGAACACCATGCAGTGCGAGAAATCTAACGGAGAAGATCGAGTCTTGTGGGGAAAAGTGCGCAAACCTCTGTAGAGTGTACAAACTAATCATGGTTAGTCGTGTCCTCGGTTATGGACATCTTGAGTATCTGGTTCTTGGATTATCATGTTGATCTGATCACTCTAAATTAGTTAATTTGTTGGGTTATTAATACTGCTTAATTGGGATTGAGTTGGAGGAACCTTCTCAATGTGTAACAACTACCATGATAGTTAAACAAAATATATTCCTTTGTTCTAGGGAAAAAATGGCTTTTCGCAAAACATTATAACCATAGAGCCTCCACCAGCCATATATGCATGTAGTGATAGCATTTACCTGTTCATTGCTCTACTGTGTTATATTGCCAGCATATTCCATGTGCTGACCCGTTTCGGGCTGCAACATATCATGTTGCAGATTTTTCAGACGAAGAGTACGCTGCGCTAGGTCGTTGTCGTGCACTCAGCTATGTCGTTGGAGTTGATGGACTCACTTTATCTTCCAAGTATTCCGCTGTTATCTTAGATGGCCTTAAACATATTTATTGTAATAAATTCGCTTTTGAGACATTCGATGTAATAAGTGTGTGATTGAACTCTATTATAAATCCTTCAAGTATTGTGTGTGTCAGCATTACCGATCCAGGGATGACACTTATACACAGAGATTTGACCATCTGAGGCCGGATCGCTACAAGATGGTATCAGAGCACATGCTGATTGTAGGACACGACCACTAAGATGAGCCATAGGTCACTCTTCTCTACTCATTTCTGACTCCTCTCCATTTTCCACTCTATAGGATGGCGGACTCAAGGAACAAGTTTGCACGACCGTATGAAGACACACCATTTGGGAGACACTTGAAAGAAGTCACTAGGTAGCTGAACATCGGAATACCAAGCTTCACCGGGACCTATACCGCCACTTTACCAGAAGAGGTGCGTTGGATGATTCGAGTTCAAGTTCCAGGAAGGACATTCACGCCAGTCATTGAGCCCATAGAGTTTTCCTTTGATGCACCAACCTGGAGTCTAGGAAAGAGCATGGCAGCCCACATCGCCATGGGACGCATCGGCGAAATTTATCACAAGGATCTTAAGGACACCATCTACCAGATATGTGGGCGTCGAGATGAGCAATGGGAGATGATCAACACCAGGAGGGACAGGTCCATTGCAGCTTTCATCCAGGAGTTAAACCAGCACATTCGTCGGCAGGAGAACCAGATGTGTGCAAGCATGATAGAACTAAAGAAGGTGATGACCCGGAACATGGAGCTAGAAGAGGAACTCAAGTCTACACACAACGGATACGAGGAGGAAATCGCAATACTAGTGGAGAAGAATGACGACCTGACGAGGAAGCTAGGAGTATTCATGGGAGACCCTGCGCCAGGAGGAGATAACGACCATCCCGATGACATCCGTTTGGAAGACTACATCATCATCGACGACACCGACTCCGACCCGACAGTAGTGATGATGATTATGAAGACGAAGCTGGAGCGGATATCATGGAGTCTTCCACCGATCAAAATTTCTAGTCGACCACCATATTATTAGTAGCATTTCCCCATGTATATAGTAGTAGTCCGAGCACTGTAACGATAGTTAGACTGATTGTATGCCCTTGCTTGAATTGATTTGGTGTGATATGAATGTGTTTGTCTCATGTGCATATGGGTAGTGCTTTCTCACTAGACCTCATTCTATTCTAATCTCTCCCCTCTAAACCCATCAGATGCCTCCGAGACGCGACCCCGGATTTGTCTTCCCACCGGAGCTCACTCAGTTGATCCAACAGCAGAATGCCTTGATGCAGCTACTAGTCCAGAACCAACAACAACAACAACAACAACAACAACAACAACAACAACAACAACAACAACAACAACAACAACAACAACAACAACAACAACAACAACAACAACAACAACAACAACAACAACAACAACAACAACAACAACCCACCGCCACCACCTCCAGTTGACAACTTAGCCCGTTTTCATAGGTTGCAGCCGCCGGTGTTTTCCAGTAGCACCGAGCCAATAGTTGCTGATGACTGGCTATGCAGGATTGGAAGGGAGTTGACCACCGCAGGTTGCACAGATGCTGAGAAGGTGCGTTTTGCCGCACATCAATTGGATGGACCCGCAGCCTCATGGTGGGAGAATCACACAGCCACTTTCCCCATAGCCAATGTCACTTGGGAGCAGTTTCAGCAAGCATTCTACACTACTCACGTCTCAACTGGAGCTATGAGCATGAAGACGCATGAGTTTCGCAACTTACGTCAGGGAAACCGTACTGTGGGGCAGTACGTGGATTAGTTCAACAAGTTAGCTCGCTATGCCCCAGATGATGTGGCCACTGATGCCGCGAAGCAGGAGAAGTTTATGGAAGGGCTGAATGATGAGATGAGTATGCAGTTAATGGTGGCAACATTTAATAACTACCAGGAATTGGTAGATAAGGCTCTTATGATTGAAGGGAAGCAGCAGCAGATTGAGAGCCGCAAAAGGAAGTATGGACAAGGGAAGTACAACTCAGGAGCTCAGCAGAAGCCTCGTTTTACCCCGAACTCGGGAGGGTATACTCATAACCATGGAGGCCATACCCACAATGGAGGAAGTTCGCATAACCATAGTGGCCCCAAGAATGGAAACGGGAATGGCGCAGGTAGCAATCAGAACCACTCTAACCCAGCCACACCCGCCAAGAAGGATCTAAGTCACATTACTTGTTTCAAGTGCGGGAAGACTGGACACTACGGCACCGAGTGTTCTGAAGCAAAGAATGGCAACGGCAATGGAAGCTCTGGGAAGAAGCCCAACCCTTCCAACATGGGATAAGTGAACCACGTTAACATGGAGGAGGTTGAAGAGCAGCCAGATGCAGTTATAGGTAAGTTTTTTGTTAAGTCATTTACTGCAATCGTTCTTTTTGATACTGGTGCATCGCATTCATACATTTCAAGGGGATTTGTGGATAAGTATAAGTTGCCCACTAAAGTTCTTAGGACACATATGTTAGTAAGCTCGCCAGGAGCAGAGTATATGGCAAGCCAAGGATGTTTTCAGATGCCATTGACCATAGGTAGGCATGTTTTCCCCTCATCCTTAATAATTTTGGAGTCACAAGGATTGGATGTGATACTAGGAATGGATTGGCTATCGATGTATGGAGGAAACATCGATTGCGCCAGTAAGTCAATTTTGCTTACTACCCCGAAGGGAAAAAGGATCAAGTATGTGTTCAGGCATGCGCCGAGGAGGACCCAAGTAAATTCCCTCTCAGGAGTTGTTCAGGAGGAAGTGCCTGTAGTGAAGGATTATCCGGATGTATTTCCCGAGGAGCTACCAGGCATGCCGCCGGATCGAGACATTGAGTTTTTGATAGAGCTGTTGCCAGGCACCGGACCGATATCGAAGAGACCATACCGGATGCCCGCAAATGATCTGGAGGAGATTAAGAAGCAGATCAAGGAGTTATTGGAGAAGGGTTACATTCGACGAAGTTCGTCACCATGGGGAGCCCCAGTGCTCTTGGTTGAGAAGGATGGATCACTGAGAATGGTTGTTGATTATCGTGCATTGAACGAAGTAATGATCAAGAACAAGTACCCACTGCCGATGATCAATGACTTGTTTGACCAGCTGCAAGGAGCTAAAGTATTCTCCAAGATCGATCTGTGATCAGGATACCACCAGTTGAAGATCCGAGAACAAGATATACCTAAGACAGCCTTCACCACAAGGTACGGGTTATACGAGTACACGGTTATGTCATTTGGATTGACTAATGCCCCTGCCTATTTCATGAGTATGATGAATAAGGTGTTCATGGAATTCTTGGATAAGTTTGTCGTGGTGTTCATTGATGATATCTTGGTATACTCGAAGAATGAAGAGGAACACAAGGAGCATTTGCGCTTAGTTCTCGAGAAGCTCAGGGAACATTAGTTATATGCCAAGTTCAGCAAATGCGAGTTTTGGTTGAAGGAAGTAGGATTTCTTGGACATGTTATATCAGGAGAAGGTATAGCCGTGGATCCTACCAAGGTTAAGTCAGTCACTGATTGGCTATCACCCACCTCAGTTGGAGAGATCCGTAGTTTTCTTGGACTCGCGGGATATTATCGGAGATTCATTGAGAATTTTTCTAAGATTGAGAAGCCTATGACGGAGTTGCTGAAGAAGGACACCAAGTTCAGATGGACAGATGAATGTGAGGCAAGTTTTCAGGAGCTGAAGAAACGTTTGGTTCCAGCCCCAGTGTTGATTCTGCCGGATATACGCAAGGACTTCCAAGTGTATTGCGACGCTTCTCGCTTAGGACTTGGAGGTGTACTTATGCAAGATGGAAGAGTGGTTTCATATGCCTCACGCCAGCTTCGAGCGCATGAGTTGAATTATGCCACGCATGATTTGGAGTTAGCAGCTGTAGTGCATGCATTCAAGACCTGGAGACATTTTCTTATTGGAAACCGTTGTGATGTCTACATGGATCATAAAGAGTTTGAAGTACATTTTCACTCAGAGGGAGCTGAATCTCAGGCAGAGGAGATGGTTGGAGCTTATAAAGGATTATGATATGAAGCTGCATTATCATCCAGGCAAGGCCAATGTCATAGCAGACGCTTTGAGCCAGAAGAGTTATGCCAATGCTCTCGTAAGCGGAGGATTACCAAAGGAGTTGGCCGAAGATCTCAGGGAGCTTCGTTTGGAGATAGTCCCTAGAGGTTTTGTTGCAGCAATGGAAGTTCAGTCAACATTATTGGGAAGGATTCGAGAAGCTCAGAAGGATGACAAAGAGATTGCCGAGATAAAGGAGAAAATGAGCAAAGGAAAAGCCAAAGGTTTTCGTGAAGATGAGCACGACACCTTGTGGTTTGAGGACCGTGTTTATGTACCCAATAATGCAGAGATCAGGAAGTTGATACTTCAGGAAGCTCATGACTCGCCATACTCGATACACCCTGGAAACACCAAGATGTATTTGGATTTAAAGGAGCGTTTCTGGTGGACTGGTATGAAGAAGGCTATTGCCGAGTATGTAGCCGTATGTGATGTATGTCAGAGAGTGAAGGCAGAACATCAGAAGCCAGCAGGATTACTGGAACATATGCCGATACCCGAATGGAAGTGGGATAAGCTTGGCATGGATTTTATCACCAGATTACCCAGGACCCGATCGGGATATGATTCTATTTGGGTAGTAGTGGATCGTTTGACCAAACTGGCTCACTTTATTCCAGTGAAAACCACTTATACGAGTGCACAGTTGGCCAAGATATATATGACCAGGATCATATGTCTGCATGGAGTTCCAAGGACCATCGTATCAGATAGAGGGACCCAGTTTACTTCGAAGTTTTGGCACCAGCTGCACCAGACTTTGGGGACCAGACTAGAGTTTAGTACAACCTTTCATCCACAGACAGATGGACAGACCAAGAGAGTCAATCATATTCTGGAGGACATGTTGAGAGCTTGTGCGTTAGATTATGGATCTAGTTGGGATGATAATTTGCCTTACGCAGAGTTCTCATACAACAACAGCTACCAGGCCAGTTTGAAGATGGCACCTTTCGAAGCGTTGTATGGAAGGAGGTGCGGGACACCGTTGATGTGGGATGAAGTTGGAGACCGTCAGTTGTTTGGACCAGATCTGATCAAAGAGTCCGAAGAGAAGGTAAAGTTGATTCGAGACAGACTGAAGGTAGCTCAGTCCAGACGGAAGAGTTATGCAGACTCAAAACGCAAGGAGGTAGTCTATGAAATCGGAGACAGCACATCTCTGAGTGTCGCCTCTGCGAGGAGTTAAACGTTTTGGAGTTAAGGGGAAGTTAGCCCCGAGATTTGTAGGACCATACCGAGTTTTGGAACGTATGGGAGAAGTGACCTACAAGTTGGAGTTACCCGAAGGACTGTCAGGAGTTCATGATGTGTTTCACGTTTCCCATTTGAAGAAGTGCCATGCTGAGATGGCCGATATTCCTCTGAGAGATACGGTGCCCCTGGAAGCAATTCAGTTGGATAGTGATCTAACCTATGAGGAGAAACTTGTCAAGATTCTCGAGTTTGCCAGCCAAGTCACACACAACAAGGTTATCAAGTTTTGAAAAATTCAGTGGAGCCACCATACCAAGGATGAAGCCACCTGAGAACGAGAGGAAGATATACGGAAAGACCACCCACACCTATTTTCTAGCCAACCCGAATCTCGAGGGCGAGATTCACCTTAAGGGGGGTAGGTTTGTAACATCCCAAATTTTCAATTTGGAATGCATATCATATTTTATTTGCATTTTGGATTTGATCCTAATTCTAAGCAACTCAAGGACCCACGGAGAGAGTTGGGGATTTTCTAAATTTTCATATTTGAGTTATTCCCAAATATTGAAAAGAGGATCAATTTGGTTTTAATTATTTTTCTCTCCGAAAATATTTCCAATATTAAAAATAAAAGAGAGGAGATAATATGACTTCTCCAAAATAAAAGAAATATTGGGGGGGAATGTTAAAATCAAATAATTATTTTATTTGGATTTTTATTGCTATTTTATTTGGATTAGAAAAAAAATGCATTTTTCAAAAATGCATTTTTAGGCCAAGAAAATGTTCACTATGTTCTAAATATTTTATTAAGACGGTGAAAATTGTTTTTGGCATTTTTAGATTTTTTTTTTATATTTATTTAGGATTTTTCTTTTTTGGCCGAATTTATTTAAAAAACGCGTCGCCCGACTCGGCCAACGGCCCAGCCGAGCTGGCCAAAGCCCAGCTGCGCCGCCTCTCCGCCGACTCGGGACGGGAGTCCCGAGGTTCGCCGCGCCGCCGTGTCCGAGGCGGACACGAGCGCCTCACCGCCCCCTTGCCCAAGCCTCGCCCCGCCCGCAGCCTTTAAAGGCCAAGGCCCCCGCCGCCACCACCGCAGCCGCGCCGCCTCAGCCGCCGCGCCGCCGCCCGTTGACCCCGCCGCCTCGCCGGACGCCGGACGCCGCCGTTCAGATCCGCGCCGCCGCCGGTTTGTCCGGTTTTTCGTCGGTTTATTTTGGTAAATCCTAGTCTGGTTTTTTTAAACCCTAGATAGGTTTTTTATTAGATCGGTTCGGTTTTCATCGGTTAGTTTTAATCAACGAACATTCGTTCGTTAGTCGTTTTAACGAACACTTTTCCCCCATTTGCCTCTGTTAGCGAACGTTCGCGCCTTAGTCTTTTTCTTTTTATTTTATTTTTTCGGCCAGGGACCTATCCGCGATTATTTTCATCGCAGATTAGCCCCTGATCTTCAAACCTTCGCAACTTTTTAACTGTTCGTCCAAATCCCGTGAAACCAACGCCAAAATCTTCGTCTCGAGCCCCTCTTTCTGGTTAATCAACTTGAACATGATTTTGACAATGTAAAATTTGGTTTCAAGCAGATTTGAATTCGAAGTTCTTTTGATCGTAGTTTCAGTTCCGTAGCTCCGGTTTGGCCGATTCGTTTTGCAAATCGAACCTCTTCAGTTGAACTTTTAGATTGGATCTTCTTATTTGAGTTTTACCCTTGCATCTATGCTTGAGTGCTTATGTATGCTATTGTTTATTTGCGATAGAATTTCCGGAGTGCGAAGCGTGCTACTACGAGTCTCTAGGGTTTGCAGATCGTCAGCAAGGCAAGTAACACATTGATCATACTCTTTTTCATACCCAGTTTTTATGCATTAGTTACAATCCTCAAACACTGCATGATTAGGATGTGATTAACATGTGGGTATTGGGAAGTAGTTGATGAGGTAGAACCTATTGCCCTTTTATTATCAAACCCTTGGGAGTTACTTCTACGTTATGCTTATATTGCCATGCTATGCTCGTAGACGTGGATTGGGTTTGAGTGTATCCATGACAGATGTGAGATTGTTAATTAATTGTTAACTTAAGGTGTCTACTTAAATACACATCTGGGTCGATTGGTTGCGGGCACCTGGAGAATCCAGTGTTGTCCTAGGATATCCCGGAGTACCCGTGTGATCATCCTATGGTTCGCCACCCAGGCTCAAAGGGATCATAAGATTATTCATGCTAGAAACTTCCGTGTGCAGCCACAAGCTATTATGGGCTCTAGCATAGTTGAGTATGTTGCATGACCTCTTTAAGTGGTAGGCCAGCAGATGTAGGGGAAAGTAGGTGTAACTGTCTACCCAGAGTAAAGAGCTAATGCTTCTGAAAGACTGTGTCTTGGTCATCCGTTTCTCAAACACCATGCAGTGCGAGAAATCCAACGGAGGAGATCGAGTCTTGTGGGGAAAGTGTGCAAACCTCTGCAGAGTGTACAAACTAATTATGGTTAGTCGTGTCCCCGGTTATGGACATCTTGAGTATCTGGTTCTTGGATTATCATGTTGATCTCACCACTCTAAATTAATTTGTTGGGTTATTAATACTGCTTAATTGGGATTGAGTTGGAGGAACCTTCTCAATGTGTAACAACTACCATGATAGTTAAACAAAATATATTCCTTTGTTTTAGGGAAAAATTGGCTTTACGCAAAACATTATAACCATAGAGCCTCCACCAGCCATATATGCATGTAGTGATAACATTTACCTGTTCATTGCTCTACTGTGTTATATTGTCAGCATATTCCATGTGCTGACCCGTTTCGGGCTGCAACATATCATGTTACGGTTTTTTCAAACGAAGAGTAAGGTGTGCCAGGTCGTTGTCGTGCACTCAACTATGCCATTGGAGTTGATGGACTCACTTTATCTTCCAAGTCTTCCGCTGTTATCTTATTTAGATGGCCTTAAGCCATATTTATTGTAATAAGTTCTCTTTTGAGACATTTGATGTAATAAGTGTGTGATTGAACTCTGTTATAAATCTTTTAAGTACTGTGTGTGTCAGCATTACCGATTCAGGGATAACACTTATACACAGAGATTTGACCATCTGAGGTCGGATCGCTACATTGAGGGCCATAGGCGGCACTACCGCTAGGGTGGCGGTACTACGCTAGCACCTCACAATCCCCACTTCTGTCGAAACGGAAAACTCCAAGGAGAGGAAAGGAGCTGGGGGTGCAAAAATAAAGTGTACGTGTTGATTCCACCCTAGCCTTTCCAATGCGGACCCCTTCTTGATAATACGGTGTCTACTACGACTTAAGTCCACCAAAACCGAAACGAAGGAGACTACACCGTCTTCACTTAAAGCTCCGAGGGGAAAGAATCGTCTCGTGCCAATGAATGAATCAGTGAAATACTCAACGCACACGATTAGTCCGCAAAAGCATTGTCATCAATCACCAAAACTACTTAGAGAGAGACATGCCCTAACACAACCCCCCCTCCCTCCTAAAAAATACTTTTTCCATACCGAGCGCTCCTCTAGTTTTCCAGGGATTTTTCTTGCTTTTTGTTGGTTTTTTAATTCTAATCAGTTTCATTTCGGTTTCCCATAAACACATGATATGTGAATATTATGTTGGTTACATGAAGATTTTTCTTGAAGACGTGGAAACTTTTTCAAAACTACAAAAAAAAATATGGGTGAACACTTTTTAAAATTACACAAATTTTTTTTAAAGAACACGATTAACAACTTCTCAAAATATTCAAGTAATGTGAAATTTTGCTCACGCATTTACAACAAAAAAATCGTAATATTTAAAAAAGTGTACATTCATTTTTCAAATAAAAGTTTGTGTAATATTACCAAAATTCATATATTTAGAAAATATTTATCTATTATATTTCTTGAAAATAGGGAACAAAAAAAAGTGGAAAAGGAGAACAAAAGAAGAAGAAAATACTAGGAAGAAACCGAAAGAAACCCATACTAAACCAAAGAAAATAGAAAAGAAAAAACAGTGGAAAAAAGTTGTCAACATGGGTAGTATCCATATAGTAGGAGTTAACTTTTTTAGAATAATAATACAGTAGGATTTACCCTTTTTTATCTGCTGAATACAATAGGATTTACCGTGTCAGGAAATCACACAGAGGTTGAGCACCATTGGCTGGCCCATTTACTGGTTTTGCAATCACTTTTTTTTTGTGTCCTTTATTTCAGGGTTTTTTTATTTCATTGTATCCCTTTTTTCTCTTTTCCCCATTTAATTTTACAAGTATAATTGTTTTAACATGAATATTTTTGGAAACAGACAATGAACATTTTCTGAATAGACAACGGACATTTTTATATACACGGTGAATATTTTTAAATACATGATGAAGATATTTTTTCAAGGTGTTCTCGCAATTGTCAAAAAAACACGTATTTAAAAAAATATGTCCCAGTAATTGAAAAATTATTAACATTTTAATTTGATGCATCTGTTGTTCTAAGATCTCCTTAAAGAATAGATTATCTAGTAACCCGAAAGGCAAATCTATCTAAAGAAACCTAAACCTTGTGTTTGCGCCGTTGCCTTTTTACGAGACTTCCAATGGTTGGGGAAAAGTTTGACAAAGAAGCTTGAAAATGTTGGTAGTTTTGTAGAAAAACAAAATGCTCGACTGAATTCCCAGGCAAATCGCAAAATCTACAGGGGAGAATCCAGAAAACCGGATGAGCACACCTGTAGCTAACATCTACAGCACGCAGATGGCCCAAACCAGCCCATCACTCTCAACCATGCACTCTGCCTGCAATTTGACGCACAAAGCGTTGTGTATACACCTCTCTCTTTGTTGAGAGCTCCTATTAGGCGCTCTCAACGCCAGTTGAGGCTAAGGGCGCTTGCACAAGAAGCGTAGCGGGCCGGCCAAAATACGAAGAAGAAAAATTGACAAAATATAATGGTTATTCTGTGAGCTGTGGAAATCGGACTCGCACGCCCACATAGGCGGCCGTAGCTAGATCATGGCACAATAACTAGTCGTCTAATCTCACTTTGTTGTCTGCTTTCAGGAAATAGTTTTATTTGGCCCTTCTTTTAGTACAACAATTAACATATGTTATTTACCCCGTATAAATTATTTGAAAAAATGTAAAACTGAAAAAGGATTAATAATAATTGAAAAACCAACGAATTTGAACAAAATGTTTTTTGAGAAAAGGTTCATGCAAAAGGAAAAAGTTTCCCAAATTGAAGAAAAGTTAATGAATTTGAATATGTTCATAAAAATTGGAAAAAGTTCATGAATTTGGAAAAGGTTCGCCGAAATCTGAAACAATCATGACATTCCAAAAAAATCACAAAATTCCAAAAACAAACAATTGCGAGCTAAAGCTTCATGCATTTAAAAAACACGGCTATAAAAATCACAATTTTTTGCAAAGTTCACAAAACTTGAAAAATGTTCTAGGCTAAAAAATAATCGAATTTGGAAAAATTCGCAGATTTAGAAATAGTTCAGGTGTTGGAGATAAATAGTTCATGAATTTGAGGAAAAAATTTCACAAATTCACAAAGACGTTCAAGAATATGAAAAAGGTTCACGTATTCGAGATAAAAAAAGTTCACTAAAAAAATTAAAAGGTTCACGAATTTGGAGAAAAGTTCACAAAATTTTAAAAATTCATACATTTGAAAAGGTATGAATTCTAAAAAAACATGGAATAATAAAAATAAAAATAAAATCAAAAAATAAAAGAAAATGAGAAACAAAAAAGAAAATGAATAACCAAACAAAAATCACCTAAAAACCCGCTGCTGAAAAATAACCTACAAACCGATGAAAAGAAACTTTCATGGGACAGCCCGTTTTCTACCTAGGCTCTAGGGTGGTGCGCCAATTAACCAAATATAGCGCTTAGGGCGCCAAATAGGAATTGTTCTCTTTGTTCTCAAACAACAAACACGCCAGGTTTCTGCCTTTCACCGGTGCCGCCACAGGTCCGCCTCGTCTCCGGTGGCCCTAGGGTCATGGGGGCGCGGTGGATCCTGCCAAGGGCCGGCGGGAGGGCTCCGTTTTCAGTCGCTTTTTTCTGTCTTGTTAGGGTTTATGTTCTGCTCAGGAAGGCGAGACGGCGGCGGCTCCCTGAAGATGGAATAAAGGTCTCCCCACCTAGCCCCCGTTCCAGCAGTGCATCTAGCATCGTTGGTGGGCGTGTGGAGGTGTGTCTCCGGCGGATCTATCTTTGGTGGATTTGCTCGGATCACGTCGTTGTTCGTCTACGTTCGTGTGTCTTCGGGTTGAATCCTTCCAACCTACGTTATTCTACATCGGCGGCGGTTGCTGTTCTGGTGCGCTGGTCCTACGGGGCCTTAGCACGACGACTTTCCGACTGTCTACTACAACAAGTTGTGCCCGACTCCGGCGATGGAGGGGTGATGACGGCGACGCGTCTTCGGCTCGCTTTAGTGCTTGTAGTCGTCGTCGCTAGGTGGTCTACGGATCTGGATATAATTTTTATTTCTGGTGTTCGTTGTACTGCCATAATTGAAGATGAATAGATTGAAAGTTTTTCAAAAAAAACAAACACGCCATTCTTTCAACACAGCGAGCTTTGGATTCATACTGGCCCATTCGTGTGCTCCTGTCTTGTCAAAAGAAAAGGCCCGTCGAGAGAGCAGATGTCGATGATCGTATATATTCCGGGCAGAGATTGATGAGATCAGCAGGCATGGAAGGGACGGATTTTTCTCGAGAAAAAAAAAGCAGGCATGGAATGGGAGCGAGCCGATTGAGCGAAGAGAAAGATGTAGAGTGCGTGCGTCGGCGGCCGGAGCGGGGGACGCGTGGAAGGGCAGCGGGCCGCGGTGGCGCGCTGCATGTGCGCATGCACGCCATCCTATAGCCGCACGCACGGACCGACCGCTCCTCACATTCACTGCGCGGACAAATTAACCAAGTGATTAGCCATGGACACGGATGTGATTAGCGGCCGGGACGCGATGGCGCCGGCGGCGGGGGACGGCGGCGCGCGAGGCAAGGCGGGCGGCCGGAAGCACCTCTCCTCCATCGCCAACTACGTCCTCCACCAATGCTCCCTGTACGTCCCTGCGCCTCCTCCTCCTCATCTTCCTCCCATATTACCTCCGTTCGTAATAGATCAATCAGAGTAGTTGCGACCCGGCATCGCTCTTCGCTTGATCCGCTCTGTTGGTTTCGCTGCCGATTTATGGAACCAGACGACTGTATGTGGGGTGTCTCTGCGTTGATGCAAAGCCCTAGCCGGGCCGGCGCACCATTCTCGGCCAGATGAAGCATGGTGCTGGTCGATCTGCTGGATATACTCCTGCGTTACGGCGCATATCATTTCGGTCACTCTGAATTAATAAGGAACAAAAAATTTCTGTATTTTTCCTCAGCGGCCTAATTGATTCCCTAGATACTAGAAGTGGCCCGGCGCGTTCTTGCGGCGATTTTGTTCTAATTTGTAGCTTTTTCTCTGCAAAAGCAATATGAAGGAAGTGTTTAGGTTAACCACTGAGAATTAATTATCTGGCCATAACAAACGATGGTGATCTTTTTTTTTTTCCTATTTGGTCAGTAGAGTCCATCTTGTGGTATGATTTGGTCAGTGCCAGTGTTTTGTGCATCCATGTTCATCGGATTCAGACACGGCCGTACGAGAACAAAACAACGTGTTGCTGCATCTTATGCCCCTGTTTTGGCGTTCAGTTTAAACAGAGACTGAAGATCTGCTTCGATTTTGCTACACTAAATTCTCTATAGATTAGAGGTAAAATCGGTTAACTAACATACATGGCATGCAGGACGCTGCACAGAAGCGTCGACGATCTAGTCGCGGACTTCGAGTCGGGCCTGAAGAATGCCGCATTGGACAACTACTCAAGAAGACTAGTCGAGTACTGCAGCCTTCAGGCGCTGCAATCTCTAACATCTCCTGATCTAGGAGACACGCTTCATGAGGGATCCCTTGGTCGGTTCACGTTTGATATGATGCTAGCCTGGGAGACGCCCACTCCTTCGGATCAACAAATTACCATGGTCAGTAATTCTAGATATATGTGTACTGTATGACAAATGATAATGCTTCCATTCTGAACTGACTCGACGCGCTAAATATTACAGGAGAGCATATCAAAAGAGAGAGAAGATCGGAAGGAACCACTTGGAGCAAATGAAGCTGTGATGGGTGATGACACGTCGCTGTTCTATTCGGATATGATGCCCCTTCTTGTAAGTCTGCATGCCAAAGACACGACTTATTTTCGGTATACTGATGTGTAACTTACTCCGAGCATTGATTGATTAACAATCCCATAGGTGAATGAAGATCCGACAGTCGGAGAAGATGCATACGTGTGGTTTGGATCTGTATTTCCTTTGGCTTGCGACGTTGTCAATGCGCGATTCACTTTCGAAGCCCTCACCGCCACCACAGCTAACAGGCTCCACTATCCTGCTTATGACAAATTCCTGAAGGAAATGGATAAGTACGTGACAACTCAACACTCCTAGGGTCAGATGATATTCTCTTTATCAAGCATTAGTAGAAATGTATCAGGCACTACTTTCGTGCCCTTTTTGTTCGAAATTTTCTGTTACAAGAAAGCTTTCTGTTGGGTCCTCCAGAAAGAAGTTCACTGTTGGATATCCCAGCACTCAAATGGGATTTTCGTTGTTCTCTTAGGTCCTTCAACTTTTTGCAAAGCTTGCCAACTCCAACAGGAGTTGAATTCGCTGAAGATGAATTTATCTTGCACACGGAGGGTACAGCAGGAACACAAAGGGTGGTTCGGCACATTGGGACCGGCAGCTGGCCTGGTAATCAATCCAATCTTTATTTGTTCTTCTGGTTTCTTTATGCTAACGTAGTAAATTGGTAATTTAGTATATAGATCAATTTGGCATTTGTACATATGAAGTATGGAACGTCTGGTTGCTAATTTCTGATGGACTATGTAGGCAGGTTGATTCTGACAAACAAGGCCCTGTATTTTGAGACTTCCGGCATAATTTCATATGGGCCTGCTTTCAAGGTCGAGCTTTCAGATACTGGAATGGAACAACAAGTTAAACCAGCTTCAACAGGTCCTTTTGGTGCACCATTGTTCGACAAAGCCATTGAATTTGAATCATTGTGAGTTCATCTATCTTAGTCTTATCCTCTTGGTGGCAACCAGAAGGTCTTATATTGAACATTTATTATTATTATTATTATTATTATTCACTAGAATGCTAGCAAATATTTTTTTGGTTGCATAGTAACCGTTAATTCATCTATGCAGACCGGAACCTCTGCTTCTGGAGTTTCCAGAGATGACCAGCTCTACACGTCGCGATCTGTGGCTTACCATGATAAAAGAAGTAATCTTTCTCCACCGTTTCATATCGGCGTACAAGATAGAATCCCCTATCCACAAATGGGAGGTACATTCAAGAATCATATTGGGAGTGATAAGGCTCCACGCTGCAAGGGAGATGCTAAGAATGTCACCACCACCACCTTCTAGCTTCCTAATATTCTCGCTGTATGACGACCTTCCAAAAGGTGATTTTGTGCTCGAGCAATTAGCAAACCACCTGAAAGAGACGTCGACCATAACCCCGTTCAGTGCATCATATGTGTTCAAGAGTTTGAGTAAGTCGGATCCAATTGCGTTAAGTGCGGAGATGGCAAAAGAGCATGACGGGGACTCGAGTACCCATGAACAGCCTTTGACCTCTCTGGGGAATACCATTGATAAAGTAAGAGATGAGGCGAGGGAAGTTACTGTTGCTAATGCTCCTATTGAAGGAATGAAGGAGGAAGGTCTCACTGATAGCCTCCTTGTATTAGTGGTATGATAAAATCATTATTTCTCCTATGTTACCTCTTCTTTTTGTTGGTATCTTGTGAATTTCAGTTCCAGTTGTTTCTTGAATTCTCGTACTACTAAACCAGCATTGCACTGAATATCTCTGTTTGTTCCTTTCTTTGTAGGGGTTGGTAAGTCCCATCAGCAAATTGGGTCCGGTGATCCAAGAGATAATCTCGTGGGATAGACCGCAAGTTACCGGCGGTGTCCTTGTTGTAACTTTGTTGACCATATACAAGTAAGATCATGAACATCATTATACTATCACTTAACACTGGTCATATATTTGCATGTACTTGAGTTGGAAATGGAATGGGAAATATAATGTGCAAGTTCCATCCCTTTATTGCAGCGAGTGGGTCGGTTATGCACTGGCTGCATCCTTGATACTAGCGGTGGGCGCGATGGTCTGGGCCAAGCAGAGGAAGTTAGGCGAGATATGCTCGGAGGTGATCATCGACAAGTCCTTGGACAAGACGACGATGGAGAGCATAGTGGAGGCGCAGCACAGCATGAAGAAGGTGCACGAGTACGTCAAGACGGCGAACATCGTGATCCTCAGGCTATGGTCCATTGTTCTAGCCCGGTCACCAAAGGTATATATGGTCACACTCTAGTCTTGATCACTGATCATCCTTTGTGCACCATTGAGGTGCTGTCTGTCACATATGTGGTTTTGGACAATCCTGTTCTTCTGTCTGCAGCACACGGAGACGGTGATCTGGATGCTGACGGGCCTCGCGGTGGCGCTGGCCGTGGTCCCTTTCAAGTACGTCCTGATGGGGCTGACGGTGTGCTGCTTCGCGGCGAACACGAGGGTGGCGAAGGCGGTGTCGGACCCCCGGGGCGGGCGGCGCTGGAGGGAGTGGTGGGAGTCCATACCCGCCGTCCCGGTCCATACGGTGGACAAGGGCGAGCTACGAACAGGTTGAAGAGAAGGCCGGCTGAAAATCCCTGGTCGGTCCCGTGAAGCTAATATTGCTATGTATGTACACGCTGGTAGCTTTGGTTGCGCTTCACACTGAAACGTTGTGCCATGAACACGTCGTCAGATGTTCTTGTGTATGTATGAATAAAAGAAATACATGATCAGGTTCTGAAACAATGAACAACAAAAAATGATCACATGGCTTACCTTCTCTTCCCCCCCCCCTCTTTCCCTCTCTTCTCCCCCTCCCTCGCGATCTCGATCCCCGATGGCTTCCCTTCGGCGAGCTCCCTCCCCCCTCCGCCGCTCCCTCCCTCCTCTGGTGCAGCGCTCTCTGGCCTCGCTTCGGCGTCGGTGCGGTGGCCGGATGCCTCGATGGCGTCCTCTGGATCCCTTTTTGGGCGCTCGACGGCGACGGGGATTCTTCCTTCGACTCTGAGCCCGCTCCTGACCATGGCTCTCCGGGGCCGGCGCCCGTTCCAGGAAGTTTGCCCCTGGGGGCAGGGGCAGGGCGGTGGCGTCATTGGTGGACGAGTCTGGCTGGTAGCGGGTGTCCCGTCGGCGGCGTAGATCTGGTAAGTTTTCCCTCCCGTCCCCGGCAATGGGGATCCTTGGTGCGCTGCCATGCGTGGAGGGGTCGGGCGTCTCTGCCCTGAGCCCTCCTGGTTCGCGGGGGCCCTCGCCTCCTCCATCTCCCCTGGCCATGGCGCCGTCGCCGTCGTCGTCTCGTCCGACGGGGGCTGGGCGTGCCCTAGATCTGGCTTTGTCCTCGGGGCTAGTGGGCCCCGGGGACCGTTGGGCCCTCTCTGTCTTGGGCCGCCCGGGATGGGCGGTTTGTGGCCCCTTCCCTTGCTTCGGTGTCTGATTTTCCCCCTCCCTTCTGTGGGCCCTGGGCCGCTGGTGGTGTCCACTGATCCTCCCCCCTCCCTTCGGCCCGTGCGGCCTGCTCGACCCACGTGGGCGTTGCTCGCTCGGGCTATATATGGGCCAGGAAGGGATCCCTCCCCCATTTCTAGGGTTTCCGACCTCTGTTGCTGACCTTCGTAAACGCCGCGCCCCCATCCGTCGCTTTCTCAGATCTACTCCTCCTCCTCCACTCCTCCTCTCGTTCGCGGAAGCTCTCGCCATGGACAAGTCCAGGGGCTCCTCGAGCGAGGCGGTGTCGGGCAGCAAGCGCCGGCGCGAGGACTCGCCGGCCATGGGTGTCGATCTAGAGTACGAAGCCTCCCTCTGCTCCAAGTTGGAGGCTGAGCAGGCGGCTCGCGAGCAGGTGGCTCGTGACCGCGAGGCATGGGCGGCGGGCCCGGAATGGCTCCAGTGCGATGAGAGGGAGCGGTCGCTGGCTGGATCTGGCCCTCCGGCGTCCGGATCTGGTGGTGGCGTGTCGCCGGCGGTGGACCCCTGGGAGGTGGCGGCGTCTGGTGGTGCTGGTGGCTTGTCTTCTTCGGGGCCGCGCCCGGCTCCCTCTCTGGGCCCGGTGGCTCCGCCTCGGTAGCCTCGCCGCTCCTTTGGTGATGGTGTTGGATCCCGTCCTCCTCCGCACAACTTCTCTGGCCCCCCTACCCAGCAGTTCAAGGTGCGCCGCTTCCCTACCTCTGGCCCTGGTTCATCATCGTCGGGGCTCGGGGACGACATTCTCCCTCCTCCTCCATCTCGCCAGGGAGCCTCTGCTTTGAACTCCTCCTCCTCCCTCACATGCTTCACTTGCCACCAACCAGGCCATTTCCAATCAAGATGCTTCAATCCTCCCTTCTGTCTGATATGTAGATCTAAAGGTCATCTTACTATTGACTGTCAAAACCGAATCAAACCACCTGCTTTTGTGCATTACGGGACTGGGCTCCCTAGATGCTCTTTCTTTGCTCTGGACAGCGAGGTGCCCCTGGTTGCCGCGGCCCCATCCCTCTCTAATGTTGCCATCGTTACGGTCCAGGGCCAGAAGATCTCTCCTCAGACCTTACTAGAAGGTCTTTGGATCTTGGACGAGGGGGGTTGGGATTGGCAAGTTAATCAACTATCTGAATATGAGTTTGCGGTGGTGTTCCCCTCCAAAGATTGCCTAAGGATGATCTCTTCTTGCACTAGCTTTACCCTGCCTTACAATCAACTGGTGGTGTCTGTCAAGGCTGCGGCTTGTGGTCTCAAAGCGGTGGGACCGGTCTCTCAGGTTTGGGTTTTGGTTGATGATGTGCCTGCTGGTTTGTGCTCGGTTCCATTCTTGATGGCTTTCGGTGTTCTTCTTGGCAAGCCGATTGAGGTGGACTCTGAGTCTTTGGAGAAACTTGGTCTGGTTCGCATTAAGGTCTGGTGTGTTGATCTGTTATGCATGTGTGGTGTGGTTGACGTGTTCCCTTCCTCTGATGGCGTTCGTCTGCGGGTGCAGGTGAAGGGGCTGAGACGTTCTAGGCCCCACCACCACCTCCTTCCCTAGCTCTGCTAACCCAGATAAACATGATGATGGTTCTGCGGGTGGTCAGAATTCTAGTGGTGGCATTGACGCCCATTTCACTCAATCCGAATGGGATGGTATGGAACCAGAGGTTCAGGAGCTGTTCAAGTCGAATGTGCCAGTGGGTCCTACTCAGAAGGAGGTGGTGGATGTGCCTTCGCAGGGGGCGGAGGGCTTGGGGGGTGATGGCCAAGGGAAATTTGTGGTCGCGGGCACCCCCATCTCAGGGGTCTGCTCCAACATGCCGGCTCGCCCCCTGTCTCCTACCTTCTCTGGGATTGAAGATTTACCTCTATCTCCCCCCGCCCTACTGAGATGGTCACTGCCAAGAAGAAGAAATCTACTGTCAGGAAGTTCTCGGCCAAGAGCAGGCTTCATCGGGCTCCAAGCAATCCATGGCGGGTCTATGCCGGCGTCTGGACAAGGATATGGCCTCTGCATCTAGTTCCGGGCCTGTGGTGGCGTCTCCAATGGCCCTCTCCCCCTGTTCCGCTCGCCTGCTTCCACGGCTCGCAAAGGACGTCGGGTGTGGGACTCTGGGGAGCCGGTGGCTTTGCAGGCGGAGCGCCATGCGGCGGCCAAGGACCCTCCTCCCTCAGGTACGGTGCCCAGTCCTCCACCTCCTTCCTCCCCGGTTCGGCTAGTTCTGCCTTCCCTTTCGGACGAGCATCTTTTACATATCTTATCGGACGTGGGGGTCTCTCTTGATCTTGGTTTTGGGTCTCCTTCATCTATTCTATCTATCATTAGGGCCAACGAGATGGCCCAAGCGGCCATTGCCAAGGCCAAAGAGGCCGCTGCGGCTAAGGTGGACACTGTTGAGCCGGTTGGGGAGGGGGTTCTGGATGATGGTTGTGGCTAAGTCTCGTCCCCCTCCATCCAAAAGGGGCCCTTCGAAACGCTCTAAGCCCCGCGCTGCCCCGTGCAGGTCAAGCCTTCGCATTAAGAATCTTTCTTTCAAATGAAAGCTATTTTCTGGAATATTAGAGGTTTCGGAGCTAGGGGCGCCGAGACCAGATTAGGGATGTGGTTCGAGAAGAGAACATTGATATTTTAGGGCTGGTTGAAACCTTCAAAGAATCTTTCTCTCCTAATGAACTCTTCGCGGTTGCGGGTATGGATAGATTTGACTGGAACCATCTGCCATCCTCCGGTCATTCCAGGGCATCCTTATTGGCACCAAATGGGACATGCTTGATTTTGTTGCTTTTGATCATGGTATCTTTTGGGCTAGCACTGTTGTGCACCATCGGCGGCTTAACACCTTATGGGAATTTATGGTAGTTTACGGCCCAACGGATCATTCCTTGACCTCTATCTTCCTTGACGAAATTTCTACTAAAATTGAGGCGTGTACGTTACCTATTGTGGTGGGAGGAGACTTCAACCTTTTGCGCAGCCCTCTGATAAGAATAATTGTATTTTTCTTGGCCCCTTGCTAGTGCGTTCAATGGTTTCATCCGTGATTGTGCTTTGCGTGAACTACCTCGGATGGGAGCGCGTTTTACCTGGACTAATCATCAGACCAGCTCGGTCCGGTTGGTGCTGGATCGGGTCTTTATTTGCTCGAGCTAGGACACCTTATTCCCCCGTGCCTCCCTGAAAGCTAAAGTTATTGTGGGTTCGGATCATGCTCCCCTGATTCTGGATGCTGTCCTTGACCACTCTGTGGTATCCTCTCGCTTCCAATTCGATGCTTCTTGGCTTTTAGTTGAGGGTTTCACAGACATGCTGGCTATCAAGATATCCGGGTTGCTCGCATATTTTCACCGGTCCTTTGGTCCCATGGATGACTGGCACAAATGCTCCTACAAGATCCGCAAATTATTTAGGGGCTGGTCCCGTAACAGAGCCGTGGAGGCCCGCCGGGAGAAAACATCCTTAGAGGCCCAGATTGCTGGTCTGGACCTCGTGGCTGATGGGTCTGGCCTCTCGGAGGGTGAGTGGTCAGTCTGTTACAACCTTGAAGCTGCCCTGATGCAGTTGCATCAGCAGGCAGAAATTTATTGGCGTCAGCGTGGCACCCTAAAATGGACTCTTAAAGGTGACTCCCCAACTGCTTACTTCTTTTCCATCGCCACTGGCAGAAGAAGAAGATGTTCAATTGATAGCCTCATCATTAACAGAGTTAGGACCTCAGACCAATCTCTTATCATATCTCACGTAGTGGATTTCTTCTCTTCCCTCTTGGGTGCTAAGCAGGAGTCCGGGCTTACTATCTCCCCCTCCCTGTGGGACTCCCCCTGTAGGATTTCAAACGCTGAAAATGAGGCCTTAATGTTGCCTTTGTCTGATGCTGAGATCTGGGATGTCATTAAATTGGCTAACCCTAACGCGGCCTCAGGCCCTGATGGGTATTCCATCCCCTTCTTCAAGAAGTTTTGGCCCCAGCTTCGCTTGCTCGTGTGTCAAATCATTCAAGGCTTCTGTCTGGGAACAGTTGATATTTCTCGCCTTAATTATGTTGTCATTACCCTTATTCCTAAAGTTAAAGGAGCCGAGCTGATTTCCCAGTTTAGAACGATTGCTCTCATTAACAATTTTGCTAAGTTCCTGGTGAAGGGTTTTGCCACACGCTTATCTCCCATAGCCCACAGAACTATTAGCCCTTTCCAGTCGGATTTTATCAAAGGTCGTTTCATCCAAGATGGGATTCTTTGCCTACACGAGATTGTTCATGACCTCAAAGTTCGTAAGTCTAAGGCGGTGATATTAAAGCTGGACTTTGAAAAAGCATACGACTTGGTCAGTTGGCCTTTCAAGAAAGGTCCTCCTGGCCAAAGGTTTCGATGGGGCTTATGTGCACAGGATCATGCAGTTGGTCTCGGGGGGCCATACCGCGGTATCTATTAATGGTCGGGTGAGTAATTACTTTGCCAATGGCAGGGGCCTATGGGAAGGTGACCCCGCATCTCCCACTACAGGAATCAGCTATTTTGCCGTCTGCCACGGCGGACGGCAAAGGCATGAATGGCGGACGGCAAAAGGCTCCGGCAAAGTAGGCTACGGTAAACAGCTGCTTTGCCGTCTGCTTCCTGGCGGCTGACGGCAAAGGACCTTTGCCGTCTGCCGCGGACGGCAACGAGAGCAGACGGCAATAATTGTGCTCTCAGTCCGTTAAGTGGCTAACGGCAGGCCTTTGCCGTCCGCCGCGGACGGCAAACTTTCTAGTGCCTTTGCCGTCCGCTTCCGCCTCGCCCGCTTCCGCCACGCCCGCCGCATCGGCCGCCCCCGCTTCCGCCTCGGCCTGCGGCGCCACTTCCGCCTCGGCCGCCGCGTCGCGTCGCGTCGGCCGCCCCCGCTGAGGCGCTGCCGCCTGCCCCCCCTGCCCGCTGCCGCCTCGCCTGCCCCGCCTGCCCCGACGCCTCCTGCCCCCCGCTTCCCACTGCCACGCTGCACGCCTGCCGCGCTGCCGGCTGCCGCCTCGCCTGCCCCGCGTGCCCCGATGCCTCGCGGTCAACGCCGCCATCTCGTCTTCCGCGCGCCGCCGTCTCGTCTTCCGCGCGGCCATCTCGTCTTCCGCCCGCCGCCTCTCGTCTTCCGCGCGGCCATCTCGTCTTCCGCCCGCCGCCCTCTCGTCTTCCGCGGCCCGGCGCCTCCCTGCCGCATTAAATCCCGGCGCTATAAAACCCGCCCTGCGCGGCGAGTTTGGTCACACCGGCCACCTCCTCCACCGCCCCGCCCCCTCCTCTCCCTCTTCACACCGGCGTTCTCTTCGCGGGATGGCGTCTAGCGACTCGGACTCCGACGGCGCGGCACCGGGCGGCCACTGGCCGTCGAGCCTCACGTTGGGGCAGACGGAGGACCTCGCTCGGTTCGGCCTCTACGTGCCGCCGGCGGCGAAGCTGCCGCGGCCGTGGAGGATCTCCGTGGACGGATTCCCCACGCAGGGCGTACCGGCGACGCCGGCAGAGCTTCGCGCGCACCCCGGGGGACGCTACAACCGGAAGGGCCGCCACCATTTTTGGAAGGGCAAGCGGTTCGACGACGTCATCGGCGCCTTCAAGCGCGCCGCCCGAGGGCTCCCTGTCGGCGATCTCTCTCGTGGAGCCGGGCCCTCCCAGCCGCGCAGGGCACCCGCTCCCACCCCCGCCCCAGCAGCCCCGGCCGAGGTTGTGATCCCGCCGGAGCAGGCGGCGCTCCAGCAGGACGGCGACCCGGAGGACACGCCCGGGCTCCTCGTGATCCTGGCGCAGTCAGCGGAGGAGGCCGCCGCGGCGACGGCGCTGGAGGCCTAGGAGGAGGCGGCGCTGCAGGCGGCGCTGGAGGCCCAGGAGGAGGCGGCGCTGCAGGCGGCGATGGCGCCGCCGGTGTGGCAGCAGGAGTGGCAGCAGGCGCCGGCGGCGGAGGAGGAAGAGGATTCGGACGACGTCCCGGTGGACTGGGACGACGTCGCGAACCGGTCCAGCAGCGACGATGACGGCGGCAACGGCCCGGCCGTGATTGACCTAGATAGCGACGCCGAGTAGTTTTTTTACTATTTATGTACGAACTACTTTATGTACGAACTTTTTTTAGTGTGTTGTTTGCGACCCTAAAACTAAACCTAAAACTAAAAAAACAGAAAAAAAAGGAAAAAAGGGGTAGAGCTCACCTGAGGCAGGGCCGGTGGAGGAGGGGGGCGGGGCGGTGGAGGAGGTGGCCGGTGGAGGAGAGGTGCGGGGCGGCCTGGGGCGATGGCGGTGGGGCGGCGGGGGGCCGGGGCGGCGGGGCCCCGGGGCGGTGGGGCCGGGGCGCCGGGCGGCGGCGAGTGCTGGGGCGGCGGCGCGCGGCGGGCGGCGGCGGTGGGGTGGGATGTGTGGTGGGATGTAGTGCGCGTCGGCGAGGTGAGAGAGGGAGAGAACAGAGAGTAACGGGCGGGGGGGGGGGGGTACGGGCCGTTAGGTAGTCTCCTCTTTGCCGTCCGCCACTATTTGCCGTCCGCCCTTTTGCCTCTTTGCCGTCCGCTGGCAGACGACAAAGAGGTGGGGCGTTAAGTTTTCCCCAAACGGGCGGGGGGTGGGGGCCACCTCTCTCTTTGCCGTCCGCTGGCGGACGGCAAAGAGCCCGCAGATGGCAAAGAGCTTCTTTGCCGTCTGCCACTTCTTTGCCGTCAGCTTCTGGGTAGCTGATGGCAAAGAGCTTCTTTGCCGTCAGCTAGCAGACGGCAAAGAGCTGGCAGATGGCAAATTAGCTGATTCCAGTAGTGTCCTATCCTGTTTAATTTTGTTGCAGATGCGCTATCTCATATTCTCTCCAGGGCTGTGTCACACGGTCATATATCTCCTGTTATTTCCCGCCTCATTCCGAAAGGGGTCACACATCTTCAATATGCGGATGATACTATCATTATGGTAGAATTAAATGACTCTTGCATCGCTCACCTCAAGTTCATACTTCTATGTTTTGAAGCCTTGCCGGGCCTCAAAATTAACTTCTCTAAAAGCAAGGTCATGGTCACTGGTATTGACGATACTGAGGCCTTAAGGGTGGCCCACCTTCTCAATTGTAATCTGGGATCCTTCCCCTTCAAATATTTGGGCCTCCCGATTTCCCCAAACATGTTATATGCTAAAGAATTTGCCCCTGTTGTCGCTAAGGTTGGTAACAGGGTGTTCCCTTGGAGAGGCAGATACAATACGAGTGCTGGGAAAGTGTGGCTGATTAACGCTTGCTTATCTTCCTTACCAGTGTTCATCATGGGTTTCTACTTACTCTCTGCTGGCATGCACGCTGGCTTCGATAAGCATCGAGGTTCTTTCTTCCAGAATATGGCAGATAATAGACGCAAATACAGGCTAGTTAGGTGGAAACTTATGTGTAAGCCCAAAAACCTCGGAGGGTTGGGCATCATCAACACTGCAATTATGAATAAATGCCTCTTGATTAAATGGTGGTGGAAAATTATGACCACGGGAGCTGGTACTTTGTGGTTTTCTATCCTTAAAGCAAAATACTTCCCTCTATCTAGCCCCATGTTCGCCTCTCCTCGTAGAGGCTCGCAATTTTGGAAATATCTTATCAAAGTTCGGCCTTTGTTTCAGGCTCACGTTAAGTTTATAGTTGGGGATGGGGCTTCTGTTCGTTTTTGGCTTGACTGGTGGTGTGGAGACTCACCTCTCTCCGTGAGCTTCCCTATGCTTTTTTCTTATTGCCCTAATCTGAATATCTCCATCGCGGAGCTCTCGGCTAATAATTGGGACTTAGCCTCCCGGCGCTCCTTATCTCCTGTAGAGTTAGAAGAGTGGCAACGGCTTACTGCCTTCTTCCCCATGCTCTCGGAGATTGCGGACACGGTGGTCTGGCCTCATACTTCTTCTGGTCGCTTTTCGATCAAGTCTTTATATTCCAAGCTTATTGGTGGCTCCCCCACTAACAGATTTACCCCTGTTTGGAGGGCTCATATTCCCCCTAAAGTGAAGATCTTTATTCGGCAAGCTCTCAAAGGCCGTCTTCCCGCGGCAGACCAAATTCTTAAGAGGAATGGCCGGGCTCGGAGTTCTGCGCTCTCTGTGGAGCCCTGGAGGACACGAATCATATATATTTTCATTGAGTTTTGGCCAAGTTGGTCTGGAGCTGTGTCAGATCATGGCTTCAGGGGTCCTGGGACCCATCTTCCTTCTCTGAGATTTGGGCCCTGGCTAATTCTTTGGTGGGTGTCACAAAGAGAGTGTTCTGGGTAGGACTTGCGGCGATCTGTTGGACCTTGTGGACTACCAGAAACAAGTTTACTATCGAGCATGTTTTTCCTGCTAAACCTGCTGATTGCTTATTTAAATCTTGTATGTTCCTGCAGTAGTGGAGATTATTGACTAAGCCGGAGGACCGGGATGCTCTCGACCTTTTGATATCCAAAATTCGGGCCTCGGCATCTTCTTTATCCAGGCAGGAGCATGCTGCGTAGTTGCTTTTGCGTCTCTTTTGACTGGTTGTTCGCTAGGTCATTTTATCTCTCTCCGGCCTGTGTGCCGTGTTGGTGGACTGGGTGCCCTGTATCTCTTACTCTAAACTCTGGTTGGGTCCTCGTCTGGGGACGTCGTCTTGTTCGCTGGTTGGTCGGTTTGGTTGGTTTGGAACACTGCCTGGTGGCTTTATTTATAAAGTCGGGCACATGCCTTTCAAGGAAATATGCCCTAGAGGCAATAATAAAGTTGTTATTTATATTTCCTTATATCATGATAAATGTTTATTATTCATGCTAGAATTGTATTAACCAGAAACTTAGTACATGTGTGAATACAT
Source organism: Triticum aestivum (assembly GCF_018294505.1). Classification (NCBI taxonomy): domain Eukaryota; kingdom Viridiplantae; phylum Streptophyta; class Magnoliopsida; order Poales; family Poaceae; genus Triticum; species Triticum aestivum. The sequence continues at coordinate 442,793,654 of NC_057805.1, forward strand.
AGACAAACAGAGTGTCACTAGTATGCCTCTACTTGACTAGCTCGTTAATCAAAGATGGTTAAGTTTCCTAGCCATAGACATGAGTTGTCATTTGATGAACGGGATCACATCATTAGAGAATGATGTGATTTACTTGACTCATTCCGTTAGCTTAGCACTTGATCGTTTAGTATGTTGCTATTGCTTTCTTCATGACTTATACATGTTCCTATGACTATGAGATTATGCAACTCCCGAATACCGGAGGAACACTTTGTGTGCTATCAAACGTCACAACGTAACTGGGTGATTATAAAGATGCTCTACAGGTGTCTCCGATGGTGTTTGTTGAGTTGGCATAGTTCGAGATTAGGATTTGTCACTCCAATTTTCAGAGAGGTATCTCTGGGCCCTCTCGGTAATGCACATCACTATAAGCCTTGCAAGCAATGGGACTAATGATTTAGTTGTAGGATGATGCATTATGGAACGAGTAAAGAGACTTGCCAGTAACGAGATTGAACTAGGTATTGAGATACCGACGATCGAATCTCGGGCAAGTAACATACCGATGACAAAGGGAACAACCTATGTTGTTATGCGGTTTGACCGATAAAGATCTTCGTAGAATATGTGGGAGCCAATATGAGCATCCAGGTTCCGCTATTGGTTATTGACCAGAGACGTGTCTCGGTCATGTCTACATAGTTCTTGAACCCGTAGGGTCCGCACGCTTAACGTTCGGTGACGATCGGTATTATGAGTTTATGTGTTTTGATGTACCGAATGTTGTTCGGAGTCCCGGATCGGACATAACGAGGAGCCTCGAAATGGTCGAGACATAAAGATTGATATATTGGACGGCTATATTCGGACACCGGAAGTGTTCCGGGTGATTTCGGAGAAAACCGGAGTGCCGGAGGGTTACCAGAACCCCCCCGGGAACTAGTGGGCCTAGATGGGCCTTAGTGGAGAGAGAGAGAGGGGCGGCCAGAGCAGGCCGCGCGCCCCCTCCCCCTTGAGTCCGAATTGGACTAGGAAGGGGGGCGGCGCCCCCCCTTTTCCTTCCCCTCTCCTACTCCTTCCTTCCCCCTCCTAGTAGGACTAGTAAAGGAGGAATCCTACTCCTACTAGGAGGAGGATTCCTCCCCTCCTTGGCGCGCCCTAGGGCCGGCCGGCCTCCCCCCTTGCTCCTTTATATACGGGGGCAGGGGCACCCTAGAACACACAACAGACAACTGTTTTAGCCGTGTGCGGTGCCCCCCTCCACCATTATCCACCTCGGTCATATCGTCGTAGTGCTTAGGCGAAGCCCTACGCTGGTAACTTCGTCATCACCGTCATCACGCCATCGTGCTGACAAAGCTCTCCCTCGACACTTAGCTGGATCAAGAGTTCGTGGGATGTCACCGAGCTGAACGTGTGCAGATCGCGGAGGTGCCGTACTTTCGGTACTAGGATCGGTCGGATCGTGAAGACGTACACTACATCAACCGCGTTGTCATAACGCTTCCACTTATGCTACGAGGGTACGTGGACTACACTCTCCTGCTCATTGCTATGCATCACATAGATCTTGCATGATCGTAGGAAATTTATTGAAATTACTGCATTCCCCAACAGCCTTTTCTCTAAAAAAAAGGTTCTGAAACAAAATTGCGTACTTTATCAAGACACACGCTCGGATGGGCGGGCGGCGTTTCGGAGCCGGGACTCATCTAGAGCATCTCCAACAGACGCGCGGTGCACTAAAAATAGTATACAGCGCCGGAATCGCCAGCTTTTGCACGCCGCGGTGCGCTGGCTCCAGCGACCGCTGCAAAATATAGCGCGCCCGAGCCGCTCCAACAGATGCGCTAAACTGCAGCACGCACGAGCAGCCGGCGCTTGCGATATGTTGCATTTTGGAGACAATATGGTGATATTTCAAACGTCAAAACAAGACATGGCATAGTTTAAAATCATCCAAACAAGTTCATGACATAAAAGTTCAAATTCATGCCCACAACATCATCCAACCAAGTTCATGACATAAAAATTCACACAAACAAATGGCACATCAACAATCATGCCTCATCCTCGTCTTCATCCTCCTCTTCCTCCGATTCATCATCCTCATCTGAAGACGATTGTTTCCTCCTCCTCTTCATTGTCGCGCGCCGCATCATCATGTGGAGCTCGGAAGGTGTTGGCAAGATCTTCAACGGCATCATGCGAAGGTGTGTGAGGCACACCGGAAGACATTCCACCCATGCCTCCCATGAGAGACGCAAAACTCATGCCTCCCATGGTAGCTCCGAAGCCACCCATGCCTCCCATGGCCCCCATGGTAGCTCTGAAGCCACCCATGGTAGCTCCGAAGCCACCGATGCCTCCCATGCTGCCCATGCCAGACATGCCACCCATGCCACCACCACCCATGCCGCCCATGCCACCCATGCCAACCATGGCTCTTTTTTGGACCAAGACTTCTTCACGGGCAAGATTGACGTACTCCTTTTGCTTCTCATCGAGGGTAGATGTGTCCATGAAGAACAAGTACTTCTCCCATTCCAACAACCTAGTTCGCTCCTCCATGGCCAATTTCTTCTCCTCCAATGCCACTTTCCTCTCCTCGGCCGCCACCCTTCTCTCCTCGACCGCGGCATCTTGGTTCCTTGCCATCTTCCTCACCTCGTTCGCTTCCTTTCTTGCATTCACAATAGTTTCCATAGCATTTTTAGCTCGCCATCTCCTTTCATCTTCTTCTTTTCTTTTCCGTCTTTCTTGCATCCATCCGGTCTTGTTGGCTTGGAGTACAAAACCGAGTTTGGTTTAGGGTTTCTCTTGCCGTCATCACTTGATGCCTCCTCCTCATCATCATCCCAATCAATAGTTCGCTTGCGTTTGCTGCTCTCCTCATCGACACCATCACGGGGCTTCCATTTCTCATCATCCTTCAATTCTTCATAGCAATGAGGGAAGGTAAATGGTCTCCCTTTTTTGATCTTCCCTTTCTTGTTCTTCTTCTCCTCTCCCTTGAATAAGTTTTGTGCAATAGTGAGCTACAAACAAAAGAACAAGTTAGCACTTGAAACACCAAGAAGAAGCATGATGAACATGGAAGAATCATGAAAGAAATGACACTTACCCTATCTCTATCATTAGTGCCAGTTGGGTTCAATGAGTCAACCGCCTTAAGTGCGGCCGCCCACCTTTGACAATCTTGATTGATTGTCGACCACCGGGAGCGAAGAGATCTTCCCGAGCGGTCAATTCCACTTTTGTTGTGTAGATCAAAGTGCTCCTTCATCCGGAGCCAATATGCATCTCTACTTTGATCCTCTCCAACGGAGGGATCCCTCGACACTTGCAACCAAGTATTGCATAGCAAGATGTCTTCGTCCATGGTGTAGTTGCCCCCTCTTCCTTTCGGTGCATCGACGATGCCCACACCATCACTACAAAAAAAAGACACATCCGTGACATTTTGGGCCGAACGAAAATCTTTTCTGTCATACTTATGACACTTCTATGACGATAATTGTGACAAAACCCGATATCATCATAGATGTGGTGGGGTCCTACTTCTATGACAAAAAATCATGACAGAAAATGGGCTTTTCGTCCTGGGCGGGCCGGAGACGCAGCTGCATGACATTCTTTGGGCCGTCCATGACGGAAAAAAACCGAGGTAGAAGCGAGGGCGCGGAAAATATCGGGGAGTCCCCGGTTACGGTGGGTGGTCGGGGGCCGAGCGATGCGCGTTTCTCTCGTACATACGCGTGTGTGTGTGAGGCATTGGGCTCTAACTGAACCCGAGCGAGGCGTTGGGCTCTAACTGAACCCGAGCGATTGCACTGCAGGCTACGCGTTACTGAACCCGAGCGATCGATCGATGGCTGTTAACTGAACCCGATCGAGCGATTCCTTCGCTACTGCTGCTAACTGAAGCCGATCGATGCTGCCTCTGGATGAATAGTGAGCGTTGCTGGGGGGTTTGGATGAATAGTTCCCGGTGGGGGTGGATGAACAGGACCCCGTGGCGTTGCCTCTGGATGAATAGTGAGCGTTGCTGGGGGGTTTGGATGAACAGTTCCCGGTGGGGGTGGATGAACAGGACCCCGATCGTTCGAGCCGGTTGGGGCTGGATGAACAGGACCCCATGGAGGGCAGGATGAACAGGACCACCCCGTGGAGGGCAGGATGAACAGTAGACGGTGGAGGGCTGGATGAACAGTAGCCCGTGGAGGGGTGGTTGAACAGGAGCCCGTGGAGAGGGCTGGTTGAACAGTAGCCAGTGGAGTAGCGCGCGGTGGAGGCTGGATGAACAGGAGCCCGTGGATGAACAGTCGCAGGTGGAGGCTGGAGGAGGTCGACGGTGGATGAACAGTAGCCCGTGGAGGCTGGAGGGGGTCGACGGTGGAGATGAACAGTATCCCGTGGAGTCCCGTTTTGCGGTACGCCACACCCGTCCCGATGAATAGGACCCCCGTTTCGACCGTAGCGCTCCAACACAAGTCCGTTTCCTCCGTTTTGCGGTACACCACACCCCTCCCGATCAACAGGACCCCCGTTTCGACCGTAGGAGGTCTATTTCCTCCGTTTTGCGGTACGCCAGACCCCTCCCGATGAACAGGATCCCGTTTCGAACGTGGCCGGTCGAACACAAGGCCGTTTCCTCCGTTCTGCGGTACGCCAGGCCTCGTTTCCATCGGCAGTTCCGTCCAAGCCCTCCCGATGAACACGACGACGCATTCCGTTCCGACCCAGCCGGTTGGCTCCCCATGAACATGACGGCGACGCTGTTTCTCCGTTACGACCCAGCCATGTACACGAGCCCTGGCCGTACGTATGCACGAGTAGGCGTTCGAGACCCTGCCCGTATGTACGTACGTGGTCGTATTTTCTTTCTTGCACACTGGCTGTTGTACGTACGTGTAAATGCTACGTGCGCGCCTCTACTACGACACGTGCGCGCCTCTACATCGACCAGTATGTACGTACACGTTCGCGACCAGAATGACAACGCTACGTACGCTTCGACCAGGTGGGTCCCGACTATCAGGCACTTCCTTGCCTGCGAAGATGTAGCTGGTGGGTCCCAGCAGTCAGGGGGGAGAATCATTTTTTTTTTGCCCGGACGCACTTCCTTGCGTGCGAAGATGTAGCTGGTGGGTCCCAGCAGTCAGGGGGAAACATTTTTTCACGAAATACGGTGGCCCGTCCGGTGGGTCCATGCTGTCAGGTGGAGGAATAATTATTTTGCGCGTAATAAGGAGGCACTTCCTTGCTGCGGCCGTGGACCCAGCTGTCAGCCTCTCCACGTACAGTCCATGTCCGATGGAAGTCATTCCTTGACCACGTTGACCACGCCGCGCCGAGAGCACCAGGGCGGTGGACGACGGCGAGGCCTAGGAAGGGGACGACACGGAGCCGGGGAAGACGCGGCAGTGGATGCCCACGCGTAGAGGAGTACGAGGGTTCACTGGTTCGTTGCGGTGTGAGGTTGCCGTCGCCGCAGAATAACAGGGGGTGTGGGTGAGTAGAGGGATGGCCTGGCCAGCGGTGGGAATAGTAGGGGGCGGTGAGGCCTCCGCGGCAGCACAGCCGGCCACGGGAGGTAGGAGCATGCGGCACGACCGGCGCTGCTTTGGGCGGCTGGAGCAACAAGACCAGAGGTTGAAGAAGCACTACGGCCGTTGGATGGACATCGTACGGTCACTGGAGCTAGAATCGTTCTTTTGTACTAAGTTGACAAAGTTCCGTCCCCGTCAACTTAGTAGGCCCACAAGTCAGCCTCCCACCAAGGTGGGTCCCAACCAGCAGGGGGAGTATTCATTTTTTTGTGCGTAATAAGGAGGCACTTCCGGTGGGTCCGAGCTAACAGCGGGGGGGGGGAACGTTTTTTCGCGCAATACGGTGGCCCGTCCGGTGGGTCCTAGCAGTCAGGGGGGGAATGTTTTTTTGCGAAATACGGTGGCCCGTCCGGTGGGTCCCTGCTGTCAGGTGGAGGAATCATTATTTTCCGCAAAATAAGGAGGCACTTCCTTGCTGCCGTCGTGGACCCAGCTGTCAGCCTCTCCACGTATAGTCCATGTCCGATGGAAGCCATTCCTTGACCACGTTGACCACGCCGCGCCGAGAGCACCAGGGCGGTGGACGACGGCGAGGCCTAGGAAGGGGACGACGCGGAGCCGGGGAAGACGCGGCAGTGGAAGCCCGCGCGGAGAGGAGTACGAGGGTTCACTGGTTCGGCTGCGGTGTGAGGCTGCCGTCGCCGCGGAATAACAGGGGGTGTGGGTGAGTAGAGGGATGGCCTGGCCAGCGGTGGGAGTAGCAGGGGCGGTGAGGCCTCCGCGGCATCACAGCCGGCCACGGGAGGCAGGAGCACGCGGCACGACCGGCGCTGCTTTGGGCGGCTGGAGCAAGAAGACCAGAGGTTGAAGAAGCACTACGGCCGTTGGATGGACATGGTACGGTCACTGCAGCTAGAATCGTTTATATTGACTAAGTTGACAAAGCCCTTGGTACGCGTCAACTTAGTAGGCCCACAGGTCAGCCTCCGAAACGGTGTGCCCCAGATGTCAGGGGGAGGAATCATTTTTTGGGCGGCTGAAGCAAGAATATCCGAGATTGAAGAAGAAGCACGACATCCGTTGGATGGACATCCAACGGCCACAACTGCCAGAACGGTGTGTTGTTGACAAAGCCTTGCATACGCCTCAACTTAGTCTTTTTAGGGGACGCATCAACTTAGAAGGCCCACAAGTGTGTGGCAGAGAACATATAACCCATTTGCGATTTGTAAGAATGTACAACCCATTTTTAATTCTAATGGAATTTACTACAGCCCATGTACAGTTTGTTAAAAGTGCAGCCCATTTTCTAGCTAGGACAACGATTAATAATTTCAACCAACCGCTCAAAACAGAATTCAAAAAAAATTCCCACATTTTTATGGGATCCCAACTATTTTTATCCGAAATTTCTAGTCAGATTAAATATAATTTCAAAATAAAGTTGTATTACGTTAAAATCCAACAAAATATTGCGCGCGCAACAAGTAATGAAATTAAAAATTTCAAATTCCAAAAATAATATATTTTTTAAACTAATTACGCGTTTGGTGCATCTTTTTATAGTTACTGCCCAGTTATTATAATTACATCCATTTATTATTTCTTAAAGTCTATTTTCTTGTTAAGCCTAATGCACACCTCCTAGGAAAGTTTGCAGCCCAGCGGGGCGGAGAATAATAAGTTGACCCGGATATTGTGTACAACTGTCGGCCCAGTTGCATTGCTGATGTTGAAAAAAAGGCCTGTGTAGTATAGTACAACCTAACATGGCTACTCAGCCCACATTCAGCGGCGCCGGAAAGGCCCAAACAAGGCTTCTGTACAACTTTTTGAAGTCACTGAGCTCAATTAATAACTTAAGAAAAAAGTTAGATTACAGTGGAACCTAATTAAAAGCTGTCACGAGCAAAGAAATAATTCAACGGGTCCCACTTGTGCGTGTGTGCGTGTGTGCGTGTGTGTGTGAGAGAGAGAGACCCAGCGGTCGATGCTCGTAAATACATCTTTCAGCCATATGCATTGCTGATGCTCAGTAAAAACTTATATAGTTGACACAATCATATAGAACATCATAGCACACTTAACTTGCATACAAAAATTTCACGCAGGCGGCACAATCAGGATGGAAGCAGTGGATCGCTACGGGTAGGGCTATGTTGAAACCAACGAACTCGTACATAACGGTTCATCTTCTTTATCAATGACAGGGAAATATCTTGAATGCTATGCAAAGAAAACAGACAGACAACACAATAAGTTCTGCTAGCACATTAAGTTGATGTACAACCCTTTCTAAAAAAAGTTCAGGTACAAAATTAGAACAGGTCACAATCAAATGTACTGGCACATCAGTGCTTCACACCCATAGCTCGGATTTAACTAGTACTCCCTCTGTCCCAAAATTCTTCTCTTAGATTTATCTAGATACGGATGTATCTAACACTAAAATGTGAATAGATACATCCGTATGTAGACAAATCTAAGACAAGAATTTTGGGACGGAGGGAGTATCTGACAAGATTCAGTTGTTACCTCAAATTAGAGCACATCTAGGCAGCCATCCCTGCCTCTTCTCCCAAAGAAGTAGTGGCCTCCGCCGCGCGATGGAGTAGGCTCTGTGCCATCCATCGTTCCGAGCAACACGGGGAAAGTCTGACGTTGACTCTTGTAATGGACGTCGTCGACGGACCCTAGCACCAGCGGCGGCGGCAGGACTTCGATTTATGGATTGACCACTTCTTCGACATGCACGAACACTCGATACAGGTACATCCCTAACGTGGTCCGCGGCGGCCTTGGTGGCGACGAATAGTACAACCCCGGTTCCTGCACCGGTATCTCAACACCAATCACCTTCGGTATGGTGGACGGCTTCTTCATCCATGCCATTACCGTCAGAGCCCAGCTGTCTGGAGGAACAAACATACTTACGAGCTCACCTCCAAGGTCGTTGATAAGCTCATTCATGGACTCGCTGTTCCAAGGACGTCGAGGCATGCCATGGAAGGTAAGCTTTGTTAAAAACTCAAGCTCAGAGGGCACCGAGCCCCATCCTGGGTGCCACCGATCAAAGCTCACCAGCGCGCCATCGCAGAACAAACGCTGGGAAGATTCGAACACACGACTGCAGTCGAAAGTTGTCCGGAACCTGACGAAGAAATCAGCCGGTGGCGGACAGACTTCGACGAGCAAGTCACTTATTTGGATGCCGTGCGCAATGCCAAGAGCTTTGACAAGGTCGTCCGGCGAGACGGGAGGCCGGTCGCCGTTGATGGTTACCATCAGCACTTTGCCGGCAAACTGGTCGTCAAGCGCCGCCATGCCACTGTTGAGTGACAGCACGCAGCGACCGAAGGCAGGACGGACCTCAGGATCTCCGGCTCGGAGATCCACGTTTACCGGCGACATGATAGTGAGCTTGAGTACAGGGAGTACAGGAGGGGGATTTGGGGGAACTGGAGTAGGAATCGAGATTCCAGAGGTGGGGGAGGGGGGAGATTGGGGATGAAAAGGTAGCTTGAATTTTGAACACGTGCCAATATGCTCTCGGCGCGCAAGCTCACGAAAACACCGGTGGCGCCCACATGTCGGCCTAAGAGTCCTTATTCTTTCTTTTTTGGAGAGCCCGACCTTTTTTTAGGATCTTTTGAGAGCCCGGCCTGAGAGTCATAATTGACCTGTTTGGCTTGCGTTACTACTTGGCCCATATTCAACGACACCTCACTGACCAAAACAAGTGTACATCATCGAAAAGACACTGAGCTCAAATTATATAACTTGAAAAAAGGAGATACACTCTGAACACTGGAGAATGATGATGCCCTCATTTAGCCCACCAGTAGTTCTAGACAATAAACAGTTCGAAACAATGAAATATACAACATTCAAACTCTGACTAGTGACTACTACTGACATAAACAGCAAGACATGATAGTTCATAAGAAGTCTTGCTACACCACCAAAACGCACCCATCTGCAGCGCTCAGACTCTCGTGATCCAGACGAGAATGACATTCTAAACAGAGCCAACTATCACATAGTAAGAGTGACATAGACGAGGATGACCAAATGACAAGGAATATGCATAACAAAAGAAAGAACTACCCATCCAGAACAAGCAGCAAAGACAACAAAGTCATTCGAAGAGATGATCCAACACCATCATAATTTGCAGCCCCGCTTCAGCGACCAATGCTCTGGAGACACCAGTACTCCACCCTTTCGACGCAACAGCCCAATTACCTATCAACCTGAAGGCTTGAACCACATCACTGCCTGTCGTAATTGAGACATCCAAGGATCAAAGTTAATCCGGATGCCTTTATCATTCTCACCTTCTTTTGGCTACAGGCTGTATCGTCTACAATCAGGGGAGTTTGCTCCCGAACTCCTAGGGCTCGCCGTGTAGACACAGTTTTCCATAGCAAACAGAGCCTCTCTGCCATCAAGGTCCTTGCCAACGGTGATCTCCTGGTTAATCAGATAATTGAGTCCGAGAAACAGAGAGTGCGAACCAAGGCTGTTTACCCGCTGTCGGTGTCAAAACCGTCGGATCTCGGGTAGGGGGTCCCGAACTGTGCGTCTAAGGCTAATGGTAACAGGAGGCGGGGGACACAATGTTTACCCAGGTTCGGGCCCTCTCGATGGAGGTAATACCCTACTTCCTGCTTGATTGATCTTGATGATATGAGTATTACAAGAGTTGATCTACCACGAGATCGTAGAGGCTAAACCCTAGAAGCTAGCCTATGATTATGATTGTTGTTGTCCTACGGACTGAACCCTTCGGTTTATATAGACACCGGAGGGATCTAGGGTTACACAGAGTCAGTTACAAGGGAGGAGATCTACATATCCGAATTGCCAAGCTTGCCTTCCACGAAAAGGAGAGTCCCACCCGGACACGGGACGAACTCTTCAATCTTGTATCTTCATAGTCCAACAGTCCGGCCAAAGTATATAGTCCGGCTGTCCGAGGACCCCCTAATCCAGGACTCCCTCAGTAGCCCCTGAACCAGGCTTCAATGACGATGAGTCCGGCGCACAGATTGTCTTCGGCATTGCAAGGCGGGTTCCTTCTCCGAATATTCCATAGAAGATTTTGAACACAAGGATCGTGTCCGGCTCTGTAAAACAAATTCCACATACCACCGTAGAGAGTACAATATTCCACAAATCTAATCTGCTGACAACTTTTCATGACGCGACATCCTGTCGTGGTCTGGTCATCACGAACCCTTTTTCCCAGCCTGCCACTGTACGTGTTGTGAGGCGGTTTTATTGGCATGTCTTGTCGAAGCAGAGATCGTGTTCCCCTTATCACGGGATTCTCATCAATACGGGTGTGGGTAACCCAATCGTGCTTGTTAGTATGACTCCTCGATTTTAGGCAAGTTCCAAACGGCCACGCGGAGGACACTTGGTATTCACCCTCTTCATAAAGGGGCCAAGGCATGTCCTTTTCTTCTCACGCTCGATCCTTCCCTTCCCCCACCTCGAGTTCCAACACCCAAGGCTCAAGCTAAGCGCTTCGGACCTTCAACCATGTCCGGATCCAACCTTCAAGGTCGGTGGATGGCCTCTTCTGTCACAGAGGAGGACATCAAGAAGCTAAGGGAAGCCAGGTATCTGACCGCCGAAATCCCGCACAGGCTGCCCGCTCAAGGGCAGGTCATCCCCACTCCCGAACCCAACGAGAGCGTCGTATTTGTTTCCCACTTCCTCCGAGGGCTAGGCTTTAGTCTTGATCCCTTTGTTAGAGGGCTTATGTTCTATTACGGGCTCGATTTCCACGATCTAGCTCCAGATTCCATCCTTCACATCTTGTCATTTATCGTCGTGTGTGAGGCCTTCCTCCGCATCACCCCACACTTCGGCTTATGGCTCAAGACCTTCAATGTGAAGCCGAAGACGATTGATGGGCGACACGCAGAATGCGGAGGTGCCATAATAAGCAAAGGCGCCGATGCTCTATGGCCAAAGGGTTCCTTCCCGGAGGTGTCCAACTTATGGCAGCGGGAGTGGTTTTACATCACAGCTCCCCGAGGTACAAAGTGGGCAGCTGCCCTCGCCTTCCGCTCGGGCCCTCCACCGCAACTGGCGTCATGGGTCAACAAGGGGCTGGACTGGGGGCCAGTTAATGACGTGCTGACATTGCAAAGCCGCATCCGAGATCTCCTCAAGAGGGATGTCAGTTTTGTCAAAGTAATGCAAGTTATGCTAGTTCGTCGGGTCCTGCCATGCCAACGTCGATCTCTCCGTATGTGGGAGTTCAACCCAGAAGGACCGCGAACTATTCAGCAATTCTTCGGCGTGACGCTCGAAGAGATGTATGGATTGTTCTTCAGATCACGAATAAAGTGTCCAGACACCACCGAGGATGCGGGTCTCAACTGCAACTGTCTAGATACCCACGTAAGTAATTCTGCGGCCGAACATGCTGTCTTTTTACTTGTTACAACATCGTTCTGAAAAAGTCGCTCTCGGCCAGGACTGGATAAGAAAGGCGGAGAGGATCAGGTGTTCGACCCCCCTTCCCGAAGGCTCGCCGGATCCTGTACTAGCCAGGATGCTTGAGCACACACCTTATCAAGTGCCATCAGGGGAAGATAAAGGGAAGAATAAAGAAGCCGGAAGCGGGCTTCGCACATTACACATCCAAACCGGGGGAATTAGTGTCTCCACGAAGGAGGATAATCGGGGAGAAGAATCTAGAATCCCCTCTCCCCAAGGAAGGAAAAGGACCGCCTCTGAAGACTTGGAAACGAAGGTTTCCAAACGAGGGAAGAAACCTTCGCCAGGGGGCCCTGCCCCGGAGGGCGTCCTTACCGCACAACGCCCGCAAGGGGGCCAGCCCTCCACCGAGCTGTAAGTGAACAAGAGTACTTTGGTAAATATATCCTGCTTTATCTCCGAGGACAATAACCGTGACATATATCTTGCAGTCCGGCTCGTAGCCCTTCTCGACAGAGTTCGTCTTCGGGGGATCTTCTTCCGGAGATGATGGAGAGCGACACGCCTCCCCCTGTCTCCCCGCCTCATGGGGCGGACAACCCTGAGGTGTCGTCATGGAGGATTTCTCCTGATCCACCAAGGCCAGAAGGTAACCCTTGGGCCACCCGAGGTCCGGAGTATTCGGCTCCTAAGGAGAGCAATAGAAAGAGTCCGAGATTGTCCGGTGTACAACCGGACGCACTGATGGGCCTTCTGGAGCAAGCGGCTATCTCAGAGGCGCATCGTACTTTAATGGGTATGGTGGTTGAGAGGATTTCATCCACCAAAAGCGGGCTGCATGAAGCTTTTACGAGCCTGCTAAGAGGCTTTGAGGTACGCAAAGTAATATATATATATTTTGACGGTACCGCACACGCTAGGTGTGCTCTATACAGATAGTAGCCCCTGAGACTCTGGTTGCTGTCCAGAGGCGACAAACAGAGGATCATAGTCCCAGGTAATGATCGCGCTACTTTCATGTGCAGGCGGCTGAGGGTCCGGTGGCTGGCCGGACAGTTGAGTTTGCCGAACTGAGGCGGCAGCTTGACGCAGCAGATGCCAACATCGTGCTTGTGAACAAGCGGCTTGACGAGGCACCGGGTATGTATTTTCGGGTGGGTCAACGAATATTAAGAGGAGCATGATGCTAGTATCTATAATATGATGTGACTGCAGATGGAGCTGCCGCCGTGGAGACCCTTCGGGCGGAACTTGCCCGAGCCAAGGAACAAGCCAGGAGAAGTGATGCGGCCGCCCTAAAGGCGGCCAAAGAGTTAAGAGCCGAACAGGCTGCTCATCGCCAGAGCGAAGATAAAATAGCCAAGATGGCTGTTGAGCTGAAAGATGCCGCCGACCGATATGAGCTTCTTGAAAAGGAAAGCCAAGCGAAAGCGGTTGACCTGACGAAAGCCATGGAAGTAGCCAAGGAAACCCGCTCTAAAATCAGAGCGGCGAAGGAGGAGCTCCGTCAAGCCGGAGATATCACGGCTGGGAAGCCCTTTTTATTATGGACGAAGTTCGGAGATCCGAAGTATGCCCCTCTGGATCAATTATGGAGTGCTGCAGACGCGTACTGGGACTTGGCAATGAGTGCTGCTGATGCGACTAAGTTTTTCAAAGATCAGAAAGATCATGAAGTGGAAAGGTTGTTCTGGTCGCAGTTCAGTGCTCCCGCGCGTCCACTGCTGTTAAATGAACAAATGGTCGAGTGGGCCGAGCTTCATAGGTTGTCCGGACTTGCCATGAGGTCTGTCGTGGATCATCTTTGGCCGAAGGGACCAAAGCCGAATAGTTATTTTGGTTTAGTGCAACGATTCCTTGGTGATGTGCCGCATATCGTCGCTGTGAAGAGGTCGGCGTGCATAGAGGGTTTGTGGATGGCTCTTGCCCGTGTTAAGACATACTGGGCAGAGATGGAGGCCACCGCTATTGCAACCCGTGGTCCGGCCGTAGGCCAGGTATCAGCCGAGCACTATTTTGAAGAAGTTCTAGAAGGCGCTCGTTTAATAGAGCCTCAGTGCTCGAAGAGTATCATGTTCGAGTGACATGTATCCCAATTGTAAAAACAATGCTATTTGGATTATAAAGGCTGTGTTTATACTTTTGCGTGAAAGTATTATGATGCCTCCTGTGCGGCCGTTTATGTATGTATATAACCTGAAAGTTTGCAGTCGTCGGCTTCAGCCCCCACGCATGTAATGCGGGGGTGTTCAGAAAAGCGCGTATTCACACTTGATCCAACGTCTTGGTCCATTAAGGAGGTGATAGCGCGGCGAACAAGGCAATCGGACTATATAGCTTTAACACTTTCACTTAGCCATAGGAGTTTGACGTTGGGGCTACTATATAGCCCCTGGTAGTTCCGCGCTCGTCCGAATACCGTGCGCGTACATACATGACCGGGAAACCGGTCCTTCGTTAATGCGGAGGAATCACGAAGATTCCGCTTAGTCATCGAGTGGTTGACCAGTCTCGCGCTTTATCATGACAGTCAGTTTTCGGCTTTCTCTACCGAGGTGCTCATCCAAATGAACCAAGGCACAATCGTAGTAGTTCTCCCGGTGCCACCTTAGCCGATAGAGAGGAACGTAAGGTAGCAAAACACGGGAGCCGGGCAAACCCAACTATTGACCAAAGACATGATTCGGAGCTGATGCATACAAGGCCAAACTCGCGACGCCGAACACTCCCTAAGGTATACGGACTTTACAACATATACTGGGCTGAGTAACGCCCTTGATAATGAACCCTAAATTTCCAGGTACGTGCATTAGTCTGACGTGACGAAATGCCAATAACGCCAGCATCCCTCTCGGTTGTGTTGAGTATCCGGAGGGTGTGAAGCAACAAGAGACAGTAAAAAAGGTTTACACAGGGTCTTAATCTAAAAAGAAACCTTTGAGCGGGGCCCTGCTGCACGTCTGCGCCTGTGTCTCCATTGTGCCGTATCCTGGAAGGGTGTAGCACGATGATCATCTGCAAAAGAGAAAAACCCAGGGAAAGTCTTCATGCGAAAAATTGGTTATTCTTAATGAACCATTAAAATTCAATCTAAATAGGGTCAAGCCAAACTGTAGCCCTTTTTTACATGCGGGAAGCCCCTAGCACCACCTATGGGGGTATATCCACTGTCCCAATCTCAGGTTTATCTGAGCTGTTACAGCTAGTGGTGCGCCGGACTCATCTAACCGTGTCCGCGGTCTTGACGACCGATCGTTTATTCTGGTTGGAGAGGCCGTTCAGTGTTCGGCTGCTAGAGCCTCCACATATTCCTCCGCACGTAAGGAATGCTCTGTGTTTCCGCTAGCTATGATGATGCCACGTGGACCAGGCATCTTAAGTTTAAGATAAGCGTAATGCGGTACTACATTAAAACGAGCGAAGGCCGTTCTTCCGAGTAGGGCGTGATAGCCGCTTAGGAATGGATCGATGTCGAAGGTTAATTCTTCACTTTGGGAGTTGTCGGGAGAACCGAATACAACCTCTAGTACTAGAGAGCCCGTACAGCGGGCCTCTGGGCCTGGTATTACTCCTTTAAAGGTAGTATTGCTTTGGCTAATTCTTGTCGGGTCTATCCCCATTTTGCGGACGGTGTCCTGATATATCAGATTAAGACTACTGCCGCCGTCCATAAGGACTCGGGTGAGATGGTATCCGTCAATTATTGGGTCTAGGACCAAGGTGGCAGAACCGCCATGACGGATGCTGGTAGGGTGGTCCCTGCGATCGAAAGTGATCGGACAAGAAGACCATGGGTTGAACTTTGGGGCGACTGGCTCCATCGCATAGACGTCCCTTAGTGCACGCTTCCGCTCCCGCTTGGGAATATGGGTTGCGTATATCATGTTCACCGTTTTCACTTGGGGAGGAAATTTCTTCTGTCCTCCTGTGTTCGGCGGCCGGGGCTCCTCCTCGTCATCGCTATGCAACCCCTTTTCCTTGTTTTCGGCATTCAATTTGCCGGCTTGTTTGAACACCTAGCATTCTCTGTTGGTGTGGTTGGCTGGTTTATCGGGGGTGCCGTGAATTTGACACGAGCGATCGAGTATGCGGTCCAAACTGGATGGGCCCGGATTGCTTATTTTGAACGGCTTTTTCCGCTGACCGGACTTAGAGCCACTGAATCCGGCATTGACTGCCGTGTCTTCAGTGTTGTCGCTGTTGTTGCGACGTTTGTGTCTGTTGCGACGTGGCTTGCCGTTGCTATCTCTGGCATCTGTAGTGCCAGGATTTCTTGATGTGTTGTTGCTGCGAGCCAGCCAGCTGTCCTCGCCCGCACAAAAGCGGGTCATGAGTGTCGTGAGGGCTGCCATGGACTTCGACTTCTCTTGGCCGAGGTGTCGGGTGAGCCACTCGTCACGGATGTTATGCTTAAATTCCGCTAAGGCCTCGGCATCCGGACAGTCGACAATTTGGTTCTTTTTAGTTAGGAACCGAGTCCAGAATTTCCTGGCTGACTCCCCGGGCTGTTGGGTTATGTGACTCAAGTCATCAACATCCGGTGGTCGCACATAAGTGCCGTGGAAGTTGTCAAGGAATGCGTCTTCCAAGTTCTCCCAACTGCCAATGGAGTTTGCCGGCAGGCTATTCAGCCAATGCCGAGCCGGCCCTTTGAGTTTTAGTGGGAGGTATTTGATGGCATGTAGATCGTCACCGCGGGCCATGTGGATGTGGAGGAGAAAATCTTCAATCCATACCGCGGGGTCTGTTGTACCATCATATGATTCAATGTTCACGGGTTTAAAACCTTCTGGTAATTCGTGATCCATTACTTCGTCAGTGAAGCATAGGGGGTGTGTGGCGCCTCTGTGCCGGGCTATATCATGACGCAGTTCATACGAGTCTTGTCTGCTGTATTCGGCCCGACCGGATTTGCTTTTAGTATATCCGGCGTGACGGTCGTCGTCACGCATTGGGGCGCGCCCCCGTGATCCGTAGATTGATCTTGTATGTCCCGCCTTGTTTTCCAATACGTCTCGCAGATCCTGCGTGTAGCCCCGGGCCTTGGTGTTTTTGTTTTACTGGCGACGGGGTGCGGGCTGGACTTCGGGCTGATACGCCGCTTTGTCTCTGCCACGAGGTGGCCGGTCAGCCGCATCATATGCTGGTAGTGTAGGCTTTAATGCTTCCTCCTCGAGTTGAGGTAGCAACCTGCGCTTTGGGTAGATTTTGGTTGGGCGCTCGAGTTCGTATTCCTCGGCTGCCAGGACCTCGGTCCATCTATCCGCTAGCAGATCTTGATCGGCTTGAAGCTGCTGCTGCTTTTTCTTCAGGCTTTTTGTTGTGGCTATAAGCCAGTGCTTGAAGCGCTCCTGCTCGATGGGATCCTCAGGCATGATGAATTCTTCGTCGCCGAGGCTCACCTCGTCTTCGGAGAGGGGCATGTAATTGTCATCCTCTTATTCTCCGTCTGTCGCTTGTTTTTTAGGGCTAGCTTGCCCATCCTCCCGCTCGAAGCCTGGCTGGGGGGGATTGTCTTCGTCTTCGGCACTATCCGTAGCGTTATTGTCTCTTGTGCCGGTATCGCTGATTTTGCTATGGCGGGGCTTAGAGCGGCGCCGATGACGCCGGTGCTTAGATTGCTTCTCGAGGGGATAATCCTCCGTTGCCTTATTGCCATCGCTTTCTTTGGGGGTGTCCACTATATATATATATATATATATATATATATATATATATATATATATATATATATATATATATATATATATATATATATATATATATATATCATATGATGAGGTGGCTGTCCAGCGCCCTGTGGGCGGTGGTTCCTGTTCTTCTCCTGCATCGTCATCCATACCGTCGATGTCTTCGGAGCCGAAATCAAGCATGTTGGTTAAGTCATCGACAATGGCTATTAAGTGGGTGGTGGGTGGGGAACGAATTTCTTCGTCGTCCGCTTCCCACTCAGGCCGGACATAGTTCGGCCAAGGGTCTCCTGACAAGGAGAGAGACCTCAATGAATTTAGCGCGTCACCCAAGGGCGAGTGCTGAAGGATATCCGCGGAGGTAAACTCCATGATCGGTGCCCAATCAGATTCGGTAGGCACAGAGGCAAGCGGTTCGGAGCCTATGGCCGGTGACGAATCCAAGGGTCCGATGACACAGGTCTCATAGGAGGTGAAGTCAGTATTCGGCTCTATCGCCGCTAAGTGTGCGGCCTCCGTGGCGGGGTCCATCCACCCGTCCTCGGATGGCCCGATCTGCTCCGGATTGAGGGCCGGAGTAGCCGCAGGTGTGATCTCCCGAACACGTCCGACGACAGAGCTAAGTCATGCTCGTCGTGACTGTGCGGCGCACCTGACATGGGCTCGAATCCGTCGAAGATTAAGTCTCCGAGGATGTCGGTAGTATAGTTCAGGCTTCCAAACCTGACCTGATGGCTAGGGGCGTAGCTATCGATCTGCTCCAGATGGCCAAGCGAGTTGGCCCGCAGTACAAAGCCACCGAATACGAAGATATGTCCGGGGAGAAGAACCTCACCCTGGATCGCATAGTTGCCGATGATCGAAGGAGCCATCAAGCCTTACCGTGACGGCACAGTGGAACTATCAATGAAAGCACCAATGTCGGTGTCAAAACTGGCGGATCTCGGGTAGGGGTCCCGAACTGTGCGTCTAAGGCTAATGGTAACAGGAGGCGGGGGACACAATGTTTACCCAGGTTCGGGCCCTCTCGATGGAGGTAATACCCTACTTCCTGCTTGATTGATCTTGATGATATGAGTATTACAGGAGTTGATCTACCACGAGATCGTAGAGGCTAAACCCTAGAGGCTAAACCCTAGCCTATGATTATGATTGTTGTTGTCCTATGGACTGAACCCTCCGGTTTATATAGACACCGGAGGGAGCTAGGGTTACACAGAGTCGGTTACAAGGGAGGAGATCTACATATCCGAATTGCCAAGCTTGCCTTCCACGAAAAGGAGAGTCCCACCCGGACACGGGACGAAGTCTTCAATCTTGTATCTTCATATTCCAATAGTCCGGCCAAAGTATATAGTCCGGCTGTCCGAGGACCCCCTAATCCAGGACTCCCTCACCCGCCTCCAACTAAAAAATCCTGAACGCCCCAACAAGCTGGTATCCTGCTCATAGACGTAACAGCCACTATCCGAATACTCATGTATTTCACGGTGCTTGTATACAGTGGGGTTTTTGCAATATAACTTTTTTGGCTCATGTGTCCGAATGATCATCAGTCTTTTGCCGTCGTCTGATCGAGCGAGGAACCAGTTGTGCTTCCCTGTTTTTGGCAAAGGTGGTGTGATTACAAAGGGCAGTAACTGTAGGGACACTGCATCATATCAAAAGGGACATGCATTGTTAATGTAAGATCAGCATTGATCAGAGTATGAGTAGGATAATGCAAGAAACAGCATTGATATGTCCCTGTTGGAACTGGGAGGAAAATACAGGGAAATATATACTGGGTTCGAAAATATAGAAGTGCCATGCATGGTTATACTGATGTTATCTCGCAATCGATTCTTCACAGGAAACTACCATGTCATGCATGTTATGGAATCATGTTCTGTCCTCACAAACAAATTCTTTAAGGTAACTAACAGACCATGCATTGCTATATACTCGTGTTCTGTGGGCAAAATTTTTGTGAGGATATTATTCTAGCCATTGATTGCTGAAGGGAGAATATAGGTATGTACACATGGTAAGCATTACAGGATTTCACTACTTCCAAATATAGAGTTCTCCATATGCACATTTACTTCCCTAATGTATGGTTAGGTGAAACAAATAGTGTGGTGCATGTTTCTACATCATGAAAATGAGGGAACTAACATGGCCATTGATACACACTCATATTTAGTAGTAGTATATAGATTACTGTAAAATAAGGAGAATATCCATATATTCCTAACCGTTTGATTATTCAGGGGTACAAATTGGATGTAATGACATGATCACAATCGCATGAATTAACTCATTCCAAATATAGGTGATTTACGGCGTCTCTAATACATTGCCATAGTTCTACTCAAATTCTGCTCAAACAGGGATATGCCAATCATCACAAAAAGTTCAAATAGTGTCATGGCGTCATCATTAACATGAGACAGAAACAACTTACACGCGCCGTCCCAGCAATACGTGGTGCCATCTGCTTTGTCGATCGCGTAGATGATGCCATTGTGTTCAATAGCATCACAGAAGTGTGTATCAGCTTTGACGACGATCCATTGCGAGCTGAGTTGTCTCCATCTAAAGAAGGCACCGGCGTAAAGATAGGCGAGTCCCTTGTCGAACAAGGCAATTAGCTTGAAGTCTGCGTAATCCGCATGTCGTGTGGGCACTTGGCAGATTACAATCTTCTGCAAAACAAGGTCCGTCCAACTGATGCGGTAATCTAGCTGACTAGGACCACGATGGTAATACTCTATATAATCCAACGGAGGAAGGATAATCTCATGGGAGGTCTGGAAGTTCACGAGCACCAACTTTTTACCGTCTTCTCTGACGGCAGCCATCCAGTGGGAGTTCATGCCAACCCAATACATACCTGCCAAGAAGTTTCGGGCGATGGTGATCGGATCGAAGTCGAGGGAAATGATGTACGGCGACCCACTACATACCTGCAAAGAAGTTTCGGCTAATGGAGATCGGATTGAAGTCAAGGGGCATCATGTACGCCTCCGTATCATGGTGAGCCAATCTCGCAAGACCAGATAGCAGCAAGCAGGGTGTCTTGAAAAGCTTAGGCCTCGCTTCAACGAAGGCAGTGTGCCTGCCCCTCAAGCATGCAGCCAGCCGCAGGGCACTCAACATATCCATACACGAACAACAGAGGTCGAGGACGTCCCTGGGGAGATAGCTCCAATCGCGGCTCATATGGATCCTGCGCGGTTCGCGTTCGGCCATGGTGGAGTTTGGAAGGTGGGGTTTTGGGGGGCTTGATTTACGGGGGAGAAGGCTGTCGGTGCTGGAGCGGCTAGCGAGGGAATAGTGGTACTGGGGAGGCGAGCGAGGCGAGGGTATGCGGGGGCACAGTGAGATAATGAAGAGTGACCTTAGGATCTCCGGCGAGACGGAGATGGAGATGGAGTGGTGCTAGGGGAGAGGGAGACGAGGCAAGGCATGCTATACAGCGGCGATGACAGTGACTGCACAGTGCACAAGGTGAGGCTGACTTTGGTAACCCGGGCACGCCACCTGGACTGGTGTCACCTCGGGCGCAGGGTCTTGTCACTTCACTGTGAGGACCGGATGAATAATAGTATTTTGACCATCATGTGTACCATAGTTTTACTACTACTACTAGTAGGAGTAGTAGGAACATGAGTACACTCCCGTGCTAGCATGCCTCTGGGTTCACTTCATCGTCCAGCTATCATCCATATTGCGAGCAGAACCAAATTCTCGTGCATGCCGAAGCGCGAAGAAGGACTTTTCTTTTTTTGAGGATAACCACATATTCCTTAACCGTAGTAGGAACATGAGTAGTACTCCCTCCGGTCCTCTTTTGTCTGCGCATAACTTTTTTCAGTATTTCTCTAATTAGTCTGCCTATATACCCTTTTGCATGCGCCCATTTACCTCCATGCCCCGCATTCACAGCATTAATTAGCGTACGCATGAGCAGCTGCAGCCTGACTCCAGCCAATAAACTGCAGCATGCAAGTGGGCCACTCAGTGCGCGTGGGAGAGAGAAAAGGCAACCGAAGAGCCCGTCTGATAACCCACAAGTATAGGGGATCAATTGTAGCCTCTTTCAATAAGTAAGAGTGTCGAACCCAACGAGGAGCTAAAGGTAGAACAAATATTCCCTCAAGTTCTATCGACCACCAATACAACTCTACGCATGCTTAACATTCGCTTTACCTAGAACAAGTATGAAACTAGAAGTACTTTGTAGGTGTTGTTGGATAGGTTTGCAAGATAAATAAGAGCGCGTAAATAAAAAGTAGGGGCTGTTTAGATGAAGACACAATAAAATAAATATAGCGAGTGTGGAAAAGTGGTGGTAGGAGTTGCGAAATTGTCCCTAAGCAATTGACTACTTTACTAGACCAATAGCAAGTATCATGTGGGAGAGGCCACTGCTAGCATGCCATCCCTGACTTGGAATTCTATGCACTTATGATTGGAACTATTAGCAAGTGTCCGCAACTACTAACGTTCATTAAGGTAAAACCCAACCATAGCATTAATATATATTGGTCCCCCTTCAATCCCGTATGCATCAATTTCTATGCTAGGCTGAAGCTTCTGTCACCCTTGCCCTCCAATACATAGTCCTATCAACATACAACTAACCCTATGGTGTGATCCACACGCGCGCTCATATGATGGGCACCAAAGGACAGCAACATAAACACAAGCAAATTAAATCAATCATAGCAATTCATCAACCACCGATAGGACAACGAAAATCTACTCAGACATCATAGGATGACAACACATCATTGGATAATAATATGAAGCATAAAGCACCATGTTCAAGTGATGGAGATGTTGGTGAAGATGGCGGAGGTGTTGGTGTAGATCGCGGTGATGATGATGGCCCCCGGCGGCGTTCCGGCGCCACCGGAAGCGAGGGGGAGAGAGCCCCCCTCCTTCTTCTTCTTCCTTGACCTTCTCCCTAGATGGGAGAAGGGTTTCCCCTCTGATCCATGGTCTCCATGGCATGGGAGGGGCGAGAGCCCCTCCGAGATTGGATCTGTCTCTCTGTCTCTCTCTGTTTCTGCGCTCTCTCTGGTGCCCTTTCATCGATTCGTATATATATGGAGATCCGTAACTCCGATTGGACTGAAACCTTCGCCCAGATCTTTTTCCAAAAATTAGCTTTCTTGCGGCAAAAGAAGAGCGTCAACCGCCTTACGGGGTGCCCACGAGGGTCCAGGGCGCGCCTGCCCCCCTGGGGCGCGCCCCCTGCCTCGTGGCCCCCTCGGGCACCGTTTCGCGTTGATTTTACTTCCCAAAAATCATAAATATTCCAAAATAATTCTCCATCCGTTTTTATCCCGTTGGACTCTGTTTGATATGGGGTTTCTGCGAAACATAAAACATGCAACAAACAGGAACTGGCACTGGGCACTGGATTAATATGTTAGTCCCAAAAATAATATAACAAGTTGCCAAAAGTATATGAAAGTTGAATAATATTGGCATGGAACAATCAAAGATTATAGATACGACGGAGACGTATCAGCATCCCCAAGCTTAATTCCTGCTCGTCCTCGAGTAGGTAAATGATAAAAAATATAATTTTTGATGTGGAATGCTACCTAGCATAATCTTGATCATGTATCTAATCATGGCATGATTATTAAGATACGAGTGATTCAAAGCAATAGTCTATCTTTTGACATAAAAACAATAATACTTCAAGCCTACTAATAAAGCAATCATGTCTTTTCAAAATAACATGGCCAAAGAAAGTTATCCCTACAAAATCAAATAGTCTGGCCATGCTCCATCTTCACCACACAAAATATTCACATCATGCACAACCCCGATGACAAGCCAAGCAATTGTTTCATACTTTTGATGTTCTCAAACCTTTTCAACTTTCACACAATACATGAGTGTGAGCCATGGACATAGCACTATAGGTGGAATAGAATATGATGGGGGTTATGTGGAGAAGACAAAAAGGAGAAAGTCTCACATCGACGCGGCTAATCAACGGGCTATGGAGATGCCCATCAATTGATGTCAATGTGAGGAGTAGGGATTGCCATGCAACGGATGCACTAGAGCTATAAGTGTATGAAAGCTCAAATTGAAAACTAAGTGGGTGTGCATCCAACTTGCTTGCTCATGAAGACCTAGGGCATTTGAGGAAGCCCATCGTTGGAATATACAAGCCAAGTTCTATAATGAAAATTCCCACTAGTATATGAAAGTGATAACTCAAGAGACTCTCTATATGAAGAACATGGTGCTACTTTGAAGCACAAGTGTGGTAAAAGGATAGTAACATTGCCCATTCTCTCTTTTTCTCTCATTTTTTTGTTTTTTTTCTCTCCTTTTTTTTGGGCCTTCTCTTTTTTTGGCCTTTCTCTTTATTTTATTTTATTTTCGATCGGAGTCTCATCCCGACTTGTGCGGGAATCATAGTCTCCATCATTCTTTCCTCACTGGGGCAATGCTCTAATATTGATGATCATCACACTTTTATTTACTTACAACTCAATATTACAACTCGATATAACAAAGATATGACTCTATATGAATGCCTCCGGCGGTGTACCGGGATGTGCAATGATCTAGCGTAGCAATGACATCAAAAACCGGACAAGCCATGAAAACATCATGCTAGCTATCTTACGATCATGCAAAGCTATATGACAATAAATGCTCAAGTCATGTATATGATGATGATGGAAGTTGCATGGCAATATATCTCGGAATGGCTATGGAAATGCCATGATAGGTAGGTATGGTGGCTGTTTTGAGGAAGATATAAGGGGGCTTATGTGTGACAGAGCGTATCATGTCACAGGTTTTGGATGCACCGGCGAAGTTTGCACCAACTCTCGAGGTGAGAAAGGGCAATGCACGGTACCGAAGAGGCTTGCAATGATGGAAGGGTGAGAGTGCGTATAATCCATGGACTCAACATTAGTCATAAAGAACTCACATACTTATTGCAAAAATCTATTAGTCATCGAAACAAAGTACTACGCGCATGCTCCTAGGGGGATAGATTGGTAGGAAAAGACCATCGCTCGTCCCCGACCGCCACTCATAAGGAAGACAATCAATAAATAAATCATGCTCCAACTTCGTTACATAACGGTTCACCATACATGCATGCTGCGGGAATCACAAACCTCAACACAAGTATTTCTACAATCCACAACCACCCACTAGCATGACTCTAATATCACCATCTTTATATCGCAAAACTATTGCAAGGAATCAAACACATCATATTCAGTGATCTACAAGTTTTATGTAGGACTTTATGACTAACCATGTGAATGACCAGTTCCTGTCATCTCTCTAAATAGATATAAGTGAAGAAAGAGAGTTTAATTATTTCTACAAAAGATATGCCCACGCTCTAACAAATATAAGTGAAGAAAAAGAGCATTCTACAAATGGCGGTTGTCTAAGTGAAGAGAAACAGGCAATCCAAACTTCAAATGATATAAGTGAAGCACATGAAGCATTCTATAAAGCCATACTCAAAAGATATAAGTGAAGTGCAAGGAGCATTCTATAAATCAAATAAGGACTATCTCATACCAGCATGGTGCATTTATTAAAAGAAAATTAAAAAGCACACGACGCTCCAAGATTTGCACATATCACATGAACGAAACGAATCCGAAAACATACCGATACTTGTTGAAGAAAGAGGGGATGCCTTCCGGGGCATCCCCAAGCTTAGAAGCTTGAGTCTCCTTGAATATTTACTTGGGGTGCCTCAGGCATCCCCAAGCTTGAGCTCTTGCCTCTCTTCCTTCTTCTCACATCGAGACCTTCTCGATCATCGAACACTTCATCCACATAAAACTTCAACAGAAAACTCGGTAAGATCCATTAGTATAATAAAGCAAATCACTACTCTAAGTACTGTTGTGAACCAATTCATTTTTTTTGCATTGTGTCTACTGTAGTATAACTTTTCCATGGCTTAATCCACTGATGTAAATCGATAGTTTCATCAAAACAAGCAAACTATGCATCAAAAACAGAATCTGTCTAAAACAGAACAGTCTGTAATAATCTGAACATTCACCATACTTCTGATACTTTAAAAATTCTTCCAAAATTAGGAAAAATAAACAATTTGTATAGAAAGACAGTGCAAAAAGAATCAGAATCATATGACGTTCCAGTAAACAATTAAAAATCGCGCACTACAGCCAAAGTTTCTGTCCTGCACCGTACAAACCAACAAGCATTGTAAACATCCTAAAGGCAAACCTTGTCACATTATTTTTATTTCTAAACTTTATAAAAAGCACACAACAGAAATAAATGACTCTCTAAAACTTCCGCCTTGTCTCCCTGGCAGCGCTTTCATTAAAGCCATTAAGCTAGGCATATAGTGCTCAAGTAGTGAATCCACCCGGATCCCAAGGTATATCAAAGCCAATTTTAATTAACAATGATTTGTGATTTAGTTGTGAGCACAAAGCAACATATATCATGTAATGACGAAGTCTAACTCTCTTCCTATGCATCGGCATGTCATAACAGAACAATTCATGCACACCTAGTAAAGGCCAATGCATAGTATAAACAGTTTCTTGCAATTTTGTCATGTGGGAAACATAGAGAGGTGGAGATATAGTTCCTCTCTCATAATAATTGCAAGTAGGAGAAGCAAGCACATGCATATTATATCTATCAAAATCATCATGTGTAATAGTAAAACGCAACCCATCAATATAATCCTTAATAAGGGCAAACTTCTCTGATATAGTGTAGTTGGGAGAATTCAAAAAGATAATAGGACTATCATGCGTGGGTGCAATAGCAACAATTTCATGTTTAACATAAGGAACTATAGCAAGTTCATCTCCATAAGCATCATTCATATTGGCATCTTGGCCACAAGCATAGCAAGCATCATCAAAAAGGGATATTTCAAGAGAATCAACGGGATCATAACAATCATCATAGCAATCATCCTTCGGTAAGCACGAAGGGAAATTAAACAATGTATGAGTTGAAGAGTTACTCTCATTAGAAGGTGGGCACGGGTATCTAATCCGCTCTTCCTCCTTTTGTTCTTCGCTCTCCTCATCATCTTTTTCATCCAATGAGCTCACAGTTTCAGTAATTTCTTCTTCCATAGACTCCTGCAAAATATTAGTCTCTTCTTGGACAGCGGAGTAGTCCTTAATATATGGTTCAACATAGGCATTAGAAGCATAATTATCATAGCAATATTTAAGTATGGCAAAATTTTCAGATTTGTAAAGAGTAGCACCATACTTTTCAATCAAAGAAGCAATTTCATAAGCACCCTTAAAAGCAACAAATTCTTCAATTTGTTGAACATCATAGTAATTATAAACACCCTTAGCATACGAAGATACGATTCCATTATCACTAAACTCACATTGGTAGGGAAGGTGTTTCTTAGGGTTTTTAGAACAACAAGTAAAATTATATATATAACATAAATTCCAAGCATAGCATTGCAAACGATGAATTTGACCCAGTAAAAGTTTCCCTTTTTCAGATATACGGTGTCGCACATAACAAGCATGCTCATCTAAAGATTTGCGCTCAACTAAGCTAGTTGGGGTTTCAGCACGAGCACATAGGGATCGAAGATGATCCAAGTAATAAGCTTCAGGAGCGTGATAGATTTTGAGTGGTTCTTCAACCATTGCTTCAGTAGGTACAACTAATTTTTTTGGTATTTTGCGTTTCCTGCCCATAACTAAAGATAGAAAACAACTAAGAACAGCAAATAAAAATTACTCAGTGATAAAGCAAACAAGCACACACGAGAATATTCACCCCACGCTCGCCAGAAAAGGTCTTGATAACCCACAAGTATAGGGGATCAATTATAGCCTCTTTCAATAAGTAAGAGTGTCGAACCCAACGAGGAGCTAAAGGTAGAACAAATATTCCCTCAAGTTCTATCGACCACCGATACAACTCTACGCACGCTTAATGTTCGCTTTACCTAGAACAAGTATGAAACTAGAAGTACTTTGTAGGTGTTGTTGGATAGGTTTGCAAGATAAATAAGAGCGCGTAAATAAAAAGTAGGGACTGTTTAGATGAAGACACAATAAAGTAAATATAGCGAGTGTGGAAAAGTGGTGGTAGGAGTTTTGAAATTGTCCCTAAGCAATTGACTACTTTACTAGACCGATAACAAGTATCATGTGGGAGAGGCCACTGCTAGCATGTCATCCCTGACTTGGAATTCTATGCACTTATGATTGGAACTATTAGCAAGCGTCTGCAATTACTAACGTTCATTAAGGTAAAACCCAACCATAGCATGAAGATATATTGGTCCCCCTTCAATCCCGTATGCATCAATTTCTATGCTAGGCTGAAGCTTCTGTCACCCTTGCCCTCCAATACATAGTCCTATCAACATACAACTAACCCTATGGTGTGATCCACGCGCACGCTCATATGATGGCCACCAAAGGACAGCAACATAACCACAAGTAAATTAAATCAATCATAGCAATTCATCAACCACCGATAGGACAACGAAAATCTACTCAGACATCATAGGATGGCAACACATCATTGGATAATAATATGAAGCATAAAGCACCATGTTCAAGTAGAGGGTACAGCGGTTTGCGGGAGAGTGGACCGCTGTAGATAGAGGGGGGGAGGTGATGGAGATGTTGGTGAACATGGCGGAGGTGTTGGTGTAGATCGCGGTGATGATGATGGCCCCCGGCGGTGTTCCGGCGCCACCGGAAGCGAGGGGGAGAGAGCCCCCCTCCTTCTTCTTCTTCCTTGACCTTCTCCCTAAATGGGAGAAGGGTTTCCCCTCTGGTCCATGGTCTCCATGGCGTGGGAGGGGTGAGAGCCCCTCCGAGATTGGATCTGTCTCTCTGTCTCTCTCTATTTCTGCGCTCTCTCTCTGGTGCCCTTTCACCATTTCGTATATATATGGAGATCCGTAACTCCGATTGGACTGAAACCTTCGCCCAGATCTTTTTCCAAAAATTAGCTTTCTTGCAGCAAAAGAAGAGCGTCAACTGCCTTACGGGGTGCCCACGAGGGTCCGGGGCGCGCCCCCTGCCTTGTGGCCCCCTCGGGCACCGTCTCGCGTTGATTTTACTTCCCAAAAAATCATAAATATTCCAAAATAATTCTCCGTCCGTTTTCATCCCGTTTGGACTCCGTTTGATATGGGGTTTCTGCGAAACATAAAACATGCAACAAACAGGAACTGGCACTGGGCACTGGATTAATATGTTAGTCCCAAAAATAATATAAAAAGTTGCCAAAAGTATATGAAAGTTGAATAATATTGGCATGGAACAATCAAAAATTATAGATACGACGGAGACGTATCACCGTCCAATCCATTGCATGCAGCAGTCAAACCACCGCACCTCTCCTCATGCATGCGCATAACTTCTCCCATTTACTTCTCCATCGGGAACCGATTTTCCTCGGCTTTTTCACTACTCCTTGATCTTCATTTGCATCCAAACCACACTGCATTCACATTGTTTTAACCTCTTCACATCCTCCTGGAGTAATTCCGAAGCCCCTATAAATAATCATCTTCTTCAGTTAGATTAGCCATCTAATCCTAATTCTCCAAACCATAGCCCTCCGGTCTAGCGGTTCCAAATGGCGAAAGAGATCGAGATGCAGGTTTTTAGTGTCCAACATGTCCTCGTCGAAGGCTCGTTGAGCATAGTTGCCACAGTCACCGACCACCCAAGAGTTGTTCGGAAGTGGATCAACGATGTATCCAACTCCCTCCAAAAGGTGGAGATAAATGTCATCGATCTCGACGCAGAGTACACGGAGCGTGCCACTGGGAAGATCCAACGCGTCGCTGTCCTTTAGTTGTGCCTCGAAGATGATGTTTTGGTGTACCACATCATACACGCGCCCTCCATACCAGGTGAGCTTCACGATTTCTTGTCTTGGAAGGACATATACTTCTGTGGGGTAGCCATCGCAGGGGACAAACAGAAGTTGGAGCCGTACAACCTTGATTTGAAAAGCATCGCTGACCTACAAACCAGAATAAAAATTCATGTAGAAGATTGTGATAAACCGACACCATCCCTATTCGACGTAGCAAATTTTGTGCTAGGAACAAATCTTCAGAAGGGTGACGAGACGCTGGCATTAAGGTCGTCTGGATGGGAGAATTATCCCTTGACGTACGAGCGGATAAAATATGCTGCCCTCGATGCCCGTGTGAGTTTCGAGATAGCTGCAAGGTCCAGAGAGCACGTTGCGAAGCCGTCTCCCACAGAAAATGAGAACAAGAAGAAGAAGAAGAAGAAGATGCTGCACCAGCAGCAGGGCATTATGGATGGATGAACTATTTCCTCTCTTGTAAAAAAATATTCCCTCTCTATGTATATTGATATAGATGGACTATTTCGATGGTGTGCATGTCTTTGGAACAAGTAGTAGCGTGGGTCCGCTTGACTATAAGGAACTATTTATCCGCCTAGCTTTCTCTACTACTCCTTCTAGTGATCGGTATGCAATGCATGTGTCCGTAGACATGACAGCTTGTCCATGGAAGTTCAACTACGGCGACCATCACGTTTCATCCACTGCCACTCGCGATTCCCACGACGCCGCTCCAACCCACGGCACCACGTCCCCCGACGTGCGCCTCACCCCTCTCGGCCGCACCGCCCCTCTGCCTTTGTGTGCATGACATGTGGGCCACCTTAAATGCGGCGAGCATCAAGTTTCTACCACAGCCACACGCGATTCCCACGACGCCGCATGAACCCATGACACCACACGTCCCGCACCATCGAATTTTCATCCAGCGGCTGTGACACATTTCGTCCCGGGCATCAATCCTCAGCTGGAGTACTTCTGTACTACAGGTTGTACCCGCCGGTGTGGCCATCTACGCCTCGTAACGCCCCGACGCCCAGCTGTGGCACCCTCGCCACGGCCACGCCACCACCGGCCGGTTCATCTCGAACGAGTGAGTCGCGAACCACACCACCACCATGAGAATGACATGTGGGCCAGCCGCATTTAACGTCCGCATGTCATTGACTCAGAGCATGGTTAATAATATAGCCGGTTGCTGGCTATATGATGTTGCCACGTCACATATAGCCAAGCTTGTAGCCAGCAAGTACAATAGTTGAATATTAATATGTACTACTTTGTTGTTACATGACCCACCTCGCTCTCTCATAAAATGCCTAGGAGCACGTGCTGCAGCCGGCTGTTAACTAGTAGCCCGCTTCTCTTCTCTTTCATCTTCTCTCTCGTCCAACTAAGCAAAAATATAATATTTAATGTCTTACAGCCCGCCTACATCACCTTATTGTACTTGCTCTCATAGGCCGGGCACTAAGCCACTGAAGTTCGGTCCCGTGGGCCCCGAGAGGGAAATGTAACTCCTGCGGCAGGCCTTGTGGTGCTCCCGCAGTACGAGCTCGTGCCAAACCCGGAATTTGTTTCTTACTACTACCAACTACTAGTAAGGTACACGTGCATTGCACGCATGAGATTCTGGTGGTTTGTGCATTATGCTTCTACATGTGGAGTCTTCTAGATTCTACATGTGGCAAAATCTGGTGGAATGTAGATGATATCCAACGGCCAGTAGTGCTCGGATTTGCCATCTTTGTACCGTCGGATTGGCTTCATCCAACGACCAACTTTCAAAGTTATGGTTTGGTTTGCAGCCTAAGGTTGCCACGCCTAAGCTTAGGCGTGCCGGCATGTGTTTGGTTCATTGCTACACTTGTGGCTTGCCACACTTTTCTAGCTACATGGTCCACATGTCATAGACTCAACTTCTTGCCAAATCTTGCCACACTTGTGGTGGCCATTTTGTTAGCCACATTTTTTGTGGCAGACACACTTTGCCTAAGCTTAGTTGTGGCAAAGTTAGTCATGAATGAAGTTCAACCATGGAGTCTTCTAGATTCTACATGTGGCGGAATCTGGTGGAATGTAGATGATATCCAACGGCCAGTAGTGCTCGGATTTGCCATCTTTGTACCGTCGGATTGGCTTCATCCAACGACCAACTTTCAAAGTTATGGTTTGGTTTGCAGCCTAAGGTTGCCACGCCTAAGCTTAGGCGTGCCACAAGTGTGTTTGGTTGCGTTCTCGTCTCAGCATAGTTGTTCCCTCTTCATGCATGCTCAACTCAACACCCCTCTTCATGTATGCTCTCTTCATGCATGCTTCTAGTGTATTTGTGCTAATCTAGTGTGGACTCATGCACCCTCCATACACTCTACCAAACACCCAAAAATGGGTCGAGAAGGGAACTCTTGGGATCATGCACCCTTCATACACCCTACCAAACACACCAGGCATGTGTTTGGTTCATTGCTACACTTGTGGCTTGCCACACTTTTCTAGCTACATGGTCCACATGTCATAGACTCAACTTCTTGCCAAATCTTGCCACACTTGTGGTGGCCATTTTGTTAGCCACATTTTTTGTTTCAGACACACTTTGCCTAAGCTTAGTTGTGGCAAAGTTAGTCATGAATGAAGTTCAACCATGGAGTCTTCTAGATTCTACATGTGGCAGAATCTGGTGGAATGTAGATGATATCCAACGGCCAGTAGTGCTCGGATTTGCCATCTTTGTACCGTCGGATTGGCTTCATCCAACGACCAACTTTCAAAGTTATTCACACACTATATAGGGGGTATAGATATAGATGTGCCGGCCCGTTGCAATGGATCCAAAGTATATCTGTTTAGTGGAGTGCACTCTAAACACATTATCTATTTATTTTTCTCTAACCTTTCGTAGCCATGCAACCAAGCCACATATGCTTCATGGGTGCCCCCCACATCATATTATTCATACTACGTTGACAGAAAAAATATAAATCACCCAAAACAAGATCTTACCCTTTTTTGTTCCTACGATGCTGTGCCGTGCACGTACCTACTAGTTGTATAGTGGTAGTACTAGTTGTATAGTACAAACTTGGTACTAGTAGGAGCAGAGTAGTACGGAATGCTCCTACTCTATCAACGAGCCCCATCTGACACCAAATTTCTTGGCTTCCGTGCTACAGCTAGATCTTCCCCTCGTTTCTGTTTTCCAACCCGGCGGCGGGCGGGGTGCGGTTTGCCAATAGTCGGTTTGCTCAACGGCGGTCCCACATGAAAGTGAAAATGCTAGGCAACACGCCTTCCCTAAGCTATGTGTCGTGCCGGACGGGCCGTGGAGTACTCCCGATTCCCGGGCGTGTGGGGGGGGGGGAGTGCGACGCGAACGCGGCAGGCCTTTTCCTTTTACTAGCAATGTGCCCGTGCGTTGCGACGGATCCAAAGTAGTAGAATAGTAGTACTTGTTCACAAACTTGAAAGAAATCACTCTTGTTTTGATATACTCCTAATATATTACTCCCTCCGTTCCTAAATATTTGACTTTTTAGAGATTTCAAATGGACTATCACATACGGATTATATAGACATATTTTGAAGTGTAGATTCACTCATTTTGCTCCGTATGTAGTCACTTATTGAAAAATCTCTAGAAAGACAAATATTTAGAAGTGGACTGTAAGTGCTACTCCCTCCGTCCAGGTCAATAAGTCATCTTTGGTTGTGCACCGTGACCAAGAAGGAGGGAAGACTTATACACCTAGACGGAGGGAGTACTACTATTACTTATGTACGTGCAAATGCACGTTTTAACATTAAGATGCGGTTTTTGTAAAAGTAGAAAAACAGCACTAGTCAAGCTTGTGAAACGATTCAATGCAAAACAAATGCAAAAATGCTCGTTTGATTGTTTACTTTTAGCTTCCTTCTCTGTGGTTATTTCTCTGTCGTACTTTGTACGGAGTATCTCACTGGTTGGAAAGGCATGCAAATTCCCAAACCGCTTCCTACACCCTGTATCGAATTTTTTGCCTAACAAGTTGTGCCGTGCAATTGGAATTCCAACTTGAGTACTACTACTAGTAGGAGTACCAGGGGCCAGTTCTTTTAGGCTTCTAGATTAGTAATCCCATAACTACTACCTCCGTCCTGGTTTATTGGTCCCCATTGTAATCTGTGTCAAATTTTGATCATAAATTTAACTAATGAAATGTTAGTGCATGTCACATGCACTAACATTTTATCAGTTAAATCTTTGGTCAAAATTTAGCACAAATTACAATGGTGAGGAATAAACCAGGACGGAGGTACTACTAGTAGTAGTTTAGAAGCCCAAATAAATGAGTGAGGCGCCTTAATGTTACTCTCCACTGTGACTAGTCTTATGGGAAAAGCTGGGGAAGCCGCCAAAAGAACTGGCCCTAGGAGTAGTAGCTAGGGATACTAGGAGTAGTAGCTAGGGATCGAGTGTGCGAGATGAACCGGAGAAAGTAAATGCAGAGAGATGAAATGCAAAAAAGACGGAGGGATGTGATGGTTGCTTGTCCGTTTATTTTACCAGGCCACTTATTACTGGGAGTGGTTGGGTTTTGTGATATGACGGCTTTACTGCCGCGCCACGAGCGGGGTGAGAGGGACTCCCGTGCAGCGCCGCCCTCTACACTAGTACTACTACATCGGTCGTGGTTTATCCCCCATTGAATTTGACTGAAGATTTAACTGACAAAATGTTAGTGCATGTCAACAAAAACAATATCGTTGGATTCGTATTTGAACATAGTTTTCAATGATATAATTTTAGGTGACATGCATCATCATTTATCGTACTATATATAATGTTAGTTCAATTTTTGGTCGTACTAATCTATAGTAAGGTGCCCGTGCGTTGCACGGAAGAGTGAAATGCATTGATCGGGGAGTTGTTTATTTTGACAAAGGATGTGGGGGTCATCTCATGTGTAACGGGTATCGATAGGTTTGTTCGGATATTATTTCATCTCTAGAGCTCACAAACATCCGGGTGAAATAGATAAAAAAGTATCTTTTGCAAACAAAAGCGTTCAACTGTTCAACCTGCATCCAAAACTTGTGAAGAAATAACTCTTATTGTGCTTTGCAGGAAATGATCTTCAAGAATTAGTTTTTGAGTATCCATTGTTATACATGTTGGCTACAGATGACATGGCACTTTCTTATAGTCAACAGTTGGCTATACTATTTAAGTATTAACCATGCCCTTATACACCTAGACGGAGGGATTAAATCAGGATGACTTGGAAGGGGGCAGAGGATATGTAAGAAATGGTTCATCATAAGTCTTTCACCAGTACTGTAGTAAAAATTCATACATGGAAGATTCTAGACTAAACCATAAATGGATACACTTTTATTCATGTGCGATACTCCAATAGAGCAAGATCATGCATGGAAGTCTCCACATGCTTAGACAGCGGATTACATTGAGCGAAGACTAATGATCAACATTTAACTCGAAAATGCAGATGTCCAGGTGAACCTCCTTGGAGTCCCCGTGCACATTGTTGGAGTTCAAATAACACCATGGGTTTTCCATGTCCACATCGGCGAGAAGGTCCCAGCTCGGCAGAGTCCAAGTATGCTTGGCGTAGCCAGTGTCGCTGCCCACGTACCTCCGAGGGTAGTAATAGTGAGCACGCATGCGTACATCGGCCTTGTGTCAGCGTCAGCGGCGTCGCCCCTGACGCACACTACAGAGATGTGGCGGCGGCCTGTGCGGGCCTCGCTGGTGGCCACGATCAAGAGGAAGACGCTGCCGTCCTCCTCCGAGACTAGCAGGCGGCGCTGATCCTCCAGCAACTCCGGCACGATGAACGGCTAGCACGTCTCGTACTTGATGTTCTTCGCCAAGGGCCAGTAGTGATTGCCGCACGCCTGCGTCAGGTGATGCACGATGTCCGCCGGCGAGCCCCAAAACGGCACCGGGCACTCATAGCAGTAGACGAAGGGCTCCTTGAAGGTATCGACCAGGCTGTCCCTGAAATGGCAGTGGCTGTAGGGGACGTTCCGCCAGTTGAATATATAAGCAAGGTACTACGAGATTTAGTCCGACTAAGCACAAAATAAATCATGACGGCTATAATAGAGATTAAACCAATCATGCGGACTATCA
This sequence comes from Triticum aestivum, assembly GCF_018294505.1. Lineage (NCBI taxonomy): Eukaryota > Viridiplantae > Streptophyta > Magnoliopsida > Poales > Poaceae > Triticum > Triticum aestivum. Next base: position 442,829,341 of record NC_057805.1, read on the forward strand.
TAGTAGATGAACAGATCGAATCTAGGACACAGACTAGAAACATGAATTCTACCACGATTTCGAACAGGAAGGACAGAAACACATACGGTGCAACGGGAGCAGCACCATTGGCGTTGAGGTTGTCGCCCATGTCGTTGAGGAAGAGGTTGCCGAGGTCGGGGAAGAAGTCGTCGTCGGTGAAGTCGTCGCTGCTAGCAGTCGCGAGAGTGCGCTCCCCAAATTTCAACAGCGCCCGCCGAATGGAGCGCAGGAGGGAGTGGCTGTAGGGGACGTTGCGGCCGCCGAATGGAGCGCAGGAGTAGCCCACGAAGCAGTAGATGGTGCTCCTCCCTAGTCTCTATTCTTATCTCTATCTCTACTACTCTTCTTTGTTTTTATAATATACTAGTTGTAGTTGTCAAATCGAATAGTACTGCGCCGTCCACTGCACGCCCGGCTGAACACGCCTCCTCGCCTCCATCAAACCCCTCCGTTAAACCCGCATGCAAACCGAGAAACCTACTCCGGCCACACGTCCGTTCATGAGCGGGCCGGAATTAAACGCAACACCGGCCGAGCTCCTCCCGTCCGCCCTCAGTTTAAACGAGGCCAGACGCCGGCCAAGCTCCTACCGTCCGCCCTCTATTTACACGAGACCAGAAAGACAGCGGGCAAGAATCGCACCCCTCCGCCGCTCCCCCATCTCCGCCTTCACCAATTTCTCCACTCTTCCGGTGGCTTCCGAGGAGCCGTTCTCCGGCATATTACCCGGCTGGGTGGCCCGCCGAGCCCTCCGGATACGGGCGAGGCCGCTCGGTGCTTCACCAACCTCGCTTGGCCCGACGGAGCCAGTTGCCGCCCCAAGCAGGCGCGTGGTTCAGCAACTCGCCGCTCCAGTTCAGCTCGATGAGGAGTGGCGAGTTGCTCCACGCCGGCACGGCGGCGAGCACACCGGTACGGGCGTCGTCGCTGCCGCGTCGTACCGCGCCTCCCGTGTCTGTGGGCGCGCCTCCCGTGCCTGCGGCAGCGCCATGCAGGCAGAGACAGAAGCCGGGTGCGTGGACAGCGACGAGTCGGTGGCCAGCTTCTCCGTGTCCGCCGCCATCATCGAGGAGAAGTAGAACACGGGAGGCCGCCGCCACTCGGGTCCCATGAAGGCCACCGCCGAGGCGACGACTGCGCATTCAGGTGGTTTCTTTGCTTCTTCGTCTCTTCCGAGGACCTTCGTCGACCCCGCAAAGTGTCTGCCGGACATGAGGAAGACAAAGGGATCCGCGGGCGGCCATTTAGATTATGTACTCCCTCTCCAGCTGGCGGGAAATTTTTGTTCTAAGAATGGATAAATTGTATGTATCTATAACTAAAATAAGTCTAGATACATCCATTTCTAGGACAAGTATTTCCGGACGGAGGGAGTATTAATTATACCAAGATAGCCGGATTGGCACCGCTTAGTTCATGTAAATGTAATGAAATCCATCATGTTTATATGAAGATCCGGCTTTTTTATACGAAATCCTTCATGCTTATATGAAATCAGTCCGTGTTTGCACGAATTTCATCTGGTTGGTTAGAGTTGTGAAAATGTATGCCGCTGGCGTTTGATGTCGTCCTCCGCGGAAGGAAACGGGAGGAAATTTGCCGGCTGCCGTTGGAGATGCTCTTATGCTGGAAATAATAGAGTGACATCCAATCCATTTGAGTTAATTGCGTGTATGATTGTCCCTCTATAAAAAGTTAATTGCATGTACAGTGTACACGTGACTTGCAGGGTGGCTACAGCTTCGTACAGAAAGTTAAAAAGAAACAAGTCCATCCTTAATCTTGTATTCTAAGTACTCTGTGGGTTCCACTGTCAGTACAGTAGCGAAAGAAGTATATATTAAATAAGTAATATATAATATAAAAATCTAAAGTTAAAGACAGAATTCGAACTCATGTCATCGCGTTGCGAGCATCCGGCGCTAACCAGTCCAGCACATTTTTGTTGTAGACCATGCTGCTGATATATCTCCATGTCTACTCTTATACTCCATCCGTTCCTAAATATTTGTCTTTTTCAGATTTCAAATGGACTACCACATACGGATGTGTATGTAGACATATTTTAGAGTGTAGATTCACTCATTTTGCTCCATATGTAGTCACTTGTTGAAATCTCTAAAAAGACAAATATTTAGGAACGGAGGGAGTAGAAAACAGAGTTGGTGATGATGGTGTGCGTGCCATCCTGCAATATAGGCCGTCGGATTTATATCTAACGGATAGGAAGAAAACTATGGCAATTTTGCAAAAATTTACCCACACCCCTCTCCACGTTCGCAAATACGGCCTTCCCTCGTTCATCCTTTTCTCTCACAAGATAAACTACTCATACAAATGCATCTTGATTTTCCGTGCAACGCACGGGCATCTAGCTAGTTTCTTTTAAAATAGTTACTGCGATAATTGGGTTGAAGTGATATATTTTATGTCTGCCCCGAATGATTTCGGATTCACTAGTAGTAACAAAGAAAAGGTTGCCTTGTTAATTAACAGAAAACAGGGTGAAAACTATCACATGAGGCCGGTAAAAACGAGGCACACTGGGTTCAGCGTCATCGTCACTACAGCTGTGCGCGCGCGAGAAGTCTACATATCGAGGGGGCTACTGAGCGAGGCACAGAGACACAATGTTCGAGAGAGAAACCAATTGACAGATTACGATCAGATTGAGTTGTCACCCTTCTGCTGTCATTGTTGGGGTGGGGGGAGGGGGAGGGAGAGAAAGACGTATCGAGAGTGTGCGCGGTAGGCACAGAGGCACAACTAGCGAGTGTGTGTGTATGTGTGTGTGTTTGAAAGAGGAGTAGATAGATTACTATCAAGATCGAGGTGCCGCCCTACTCCTTCGGTGTCGGGTAGTGTGTGTGCGTGTGTGTGTGTTTGAGAGAGAAGCCAGTCGATAGATTAGTATCAAGATCGAGGTGTCACCCTACTCCTTCGGTGTTGGGAAGTGTGTGTGTGTGTGGTTGTGTGGGTGTGGGTGTGTGTGTCGGGGGGGGGGGGGGGCAGTGACACTTACATATCTCTACTCTTATAAAAACAGAGTTGGTGATGATGGTGTTCCTGCCATCCTGCAATATAGGCCATCCGATTTATACCCGACGGATAGGAAGGAAACTGTGGCAATTTTGCAAAAAGATACCCACACCCCTCTCCGCATTTGCAAATAAGGCATTCCCTCGTTCATCCTTTTCTCCCACAAGATAAACTACTCATACAAATGCATCTTGATGTTCGGTGCAACGCATGGGCATCTTGCTAGTAGGGAGAAGGAGTTTGTGTGACACATATCTAGCTATATTAAGGGATAGGTAGATAGCATTTGTGCGAGGCATACTTAAAGCATCACGAAGATAAACAAAATTGTGTGCATGCAAGTGCCGGAAAAAATGAAGCGAGAAACAATGTGTTGGAGAGAGAGAGAGAGCGAAATCTCAAAACAAAAGGTGCTCTGTTGGAATCCCATTGTATGTATTCATATGGTTCCGGAACTCGAGTTAACCTTAGGCATATGTGTGAGAGACATTATTATACTTTGAGACATTAGTGGCTGTGGGTGGGCGGAATTAAAGGGGTGGGCGTGTTCGACAGAGAGAGCGTGTGTGTTTCTGTGTGAGAGACTTGTAGGACGGGGTAGAAAGACGAATTCTAACCTTGACGGAGGGAGAGAAATACACGAAGTGCGCGTGTGTGATTCCGATGACCACAGGGAAATGAGATATGTATGCGTGTGAGAGAGATTGCACAATTCATTCACGTAACACTATCTAGCGATCGTGGACGTGCATCGCTTGAACATAAATCAATATCTACTTCGTATCGTGGCCAAAGGTACAATATCGATTCAACGCTATAAAGATTGGACACTCACATATCACATTTTTTTCTATTTAAATAAACCTTTTCAGTTGTGCATGCCAAAGTTACAGTGATGTTTCTTCAAACAACCAATGTAGCTATCATGTACATGCACCATTGTTACTCTTGCATTCAAAATCATTAGTCTTGGATGATTTAAGGTTCTATTATGAAGTAATATATGTAATATTCATATATGAATTCAACGGGTACGCAATTTATGAAATGGAGGCTATGTAATCATATGAGGTAACACTTTTAAGTAGCGGACTTCTTTTTGTGCGCCTCTACACTAACACGTCAATGCATTATGTTTAAAGTAAATAACCAATTGCACTAAATTATCTATTTACACGAGAAATACATAGGCTGAGCGTTTGATCCCTTTTTTGTGAACGCGCCACTACACCCGTACGATTGGCCGCGCCCGTGTGAACGTCCAAGTTATCGGCGCATCATCCCGCGTTATTGTCTTTTTTCTGGGGTGGACACACCAGTTATTAACTGCTGACGCGTGCCCCGTGTACACAGTCTCGCATGACCTTCCCGCTAGCACGGTCCAAAATTAGTTGAAACTGGATACGAACGATCCCGCGGGCGGCAAAATCTCCCGCCTCCTTCTAAAATTTCCGCCACCTTAGTCTTTAGCATGCGAAATTCCCCTTTTGTCCTTGGTGCACGGAGACCAACAGTTACAATACCGCCCTCATCTACATAATAGGTCGGGGCTGCTTTGGTAACTTCCGGTTCCCCCCACTACACGGCACCCCCATTTCCTCTCCCCCTCCCGCAAAAACGACTAACTCCACAGCACCAGAGCATCTCACATCACGCCGTCCGTACTTCATCGGCCTTTCTCCCCTCCCCTCTCGAAACCCTAGACTGCTCATCCACCGGCGTACCAGAGCCCATTCACTGCCAGCGGCGTCCACCTCGCCGGATCTGCTTCTGCGGCCGCATCTACCCCTCCCACCTCCCCTAGAAACAAGTAGACTGCTCATCCACCACTGTACCACAGCCCATTCAGTGCCGGCCTTGTCCACGGCGCCGGATCTGCTTCGCCGGTACTCTCGTCAACCGCAGCGCATCTGCAGCGGCTCATTCGTACTCCCCACCGGAGACGCTTCGTCCACACCCCCCCGGAGCCGCCCCACCGACGCCCCCGTCGACGGCCTCTGATCCTCTTCGCCGACACCTTCCTCAACCCTACCGGAGCCGCTTCGCCGACAACATCGTCAACCCCACCGGAGTAGCTTCGCCTATACCATTTTCAACCCTACCGGGGCCGCTTTGCCAACTCACAAGTCCACGGCCTCAGATCCGCTTCCTCGCACCCTCATCCAACCTACCGGAGCAGCTTCTGACGCCCCGTCCACGGCCGCAGATCCGCATCGTCGACACCATCCTTAACCCAACCACCGGAGCAGCTTCACCTACGCCCTCGTCCACGGCCACAGATCCGCTTCGCCCACACCGTAGTCCACCCTACCGGAGCCGCTCCACAAACACCCTACTCGACGGTTCTAGATCTCCTTACCGGACCCCGACAGCCAGTGCAGCGTCATCACCCTTGACGTTTCTAACCTGATTCCCACCGTCTGGCAAGATGCCAAGCACCCGCCACGGCCTAGGTACTTGTCACCTTTAAACCCGTCCAGCATCACCTGCCCGATGTACTTCAAATATACTAACAGGTCGCTTTTACCTGTTATGCAGCTGGCAAAAACTACAAGGACGATGTTTCTTCTGGATCTAACAGCTTGGCCAACCAAGATCCTGGACCGAGGCATTGCTATGATCTTGTAAGCGTGTCTCTCTCTCTTGTATTGTTCTGTGCCTGCCAGCGTGCTTTGCTAGGATTTTCGACCAGTAATCCCTTTGTGCAGACAATGATTTCTACTACTGGCTGCTAAATTAGATATGTAGATGTCATACATGATACTACCTCGTACCTCCGTTCCTAAATATAAGTCTTTCTAGAGATTCCAATATAGGCTACATACAGAGCAAAATGAGTGAATCTACACTCGAAAATGCATCTATATATATATATATCTGTATGTGGTCCATACTGGAATCTCTAAATAGACATATATTTAGGAACAGAGGCAGTACATTACACAAAATCGTAGGTGGCATGTAGGAATTCCAGTACCCTACATTAGGCTCCCTTAGAGTGCCTGCTAGTCCAGCACACAGAGTCATGGCTAGTTTATGCTACGCACACAATAATTAATTGGTGGTATAAATATGCGCAAGGGATATGCAATGTATTATCATGTAGAGATGTCTGAAATTAGCCGTGCCAACTTGCAGATTGGGTTACACAATGAAAAAGTACAAGATGTATGTGGCAATTTCATGGAACATCGCAAAAAAAGGAGAGCCAGCAGTGAGCCTATACAGTGTGCTATGGTACATCACTCCTCCATTGCAATCATCGTGACATGTTATTTGTATGTCAGTTCTATTGGCCAAGTTTCTTAGGGACAGTTATTACGAGTTATCCTAAGAAAATAAGCACCTGTGAATATAAGCTCCATGTAATAAGCCAACCAGTTCTTTTCATTGCGTTTTCAGCTTATCTTTGGTATGATAAGTGAAAAGTCTAGATTGCATTATATTTTTTCATTTTGCTGCCCATATGAAAATTCATTTGACTTGCAAACACCACAAATTGAACCCAGTGCAGTAATTAATATGATAGGAAAACAGACCATCACTATTTGCTCAAAATGCAAATACAAAGATACCATCTACTTGGCACAATCTACTTTGGTCAATGTTTTCCATAGAGATCCCGTTGCCTAATTTAAACGAAAAACGCATGACCCACATTTAAATGAAGAACAATTATTTATTGAAATTCGATGGTCCAAGTGGCTGGTTATTATCATATAGCATAACCACCTGAAAGCATCATATAGCAGCAGCAACTCATAACAACTCATCATACAGCAGCAGCAGTGTGCAATTCATCATATACCAGCAGCAACTCATAGCAATTCATCATATAGCAGCAGCAGGAGCAGCTCATAGCAATTCATCATATAGCAGCAGCAGGAGCAGCTCATAGCAATTCATCATATAGCATCAACAGGAGCAGCTCATAGCAATTCATCATACAGCAGCAGCAGGAGCAGCTTATAGCAACTCATCATATAGCAGCAACAGCTCATAGCAATTCATCATATAGCAGCAGCAGCTCATAGCAATTCATCATATAGCAGCACCAGGAGCAGCTCATAGCAATGCATCATATAGCAGCATCAGAAGCAGCTCATAGCAATTCATCATATAGTGGATCAGAATGACAATTTGGCAAAAAAATCAGAGGAGATCCTCACCTTGTTGGATGAGCTCATCCTTCAACAGCACCTCAAGGCCACAGCCTGGGAGGTGGGGAGGGGGAATAAGGTGCCTTCTGTCGCAGTGTGGCATCAGCCATAGTTGTGCAGCGCCTGCCGGAGTAGTGCGTTGGACGAACCACGGTGGAGCAGCTGCTGGAGACCATGAGAATGAGGGGCGGCACCAGAGGGAAGAGCAGCCAGGGAGATTTGCCCCTACCCGCCGGCCATGTAGCCTAGCTGGACAAAGCATCGTCGAGGACCAGGCCAGATGGGACCAGTGGCGACGGCTTGCTGGAGGAACCCTAGTGCTGCAGGCAGGGGATCTAGGTAGAGGGAAAGGGGAGAGGAGATGCAAGCGGGCAGGGCAATGAACGCTTGCGTGTTTGTTTTTACTTGAGGGTGAGGTGTGACGCGGGCGTCACCAGTTGCATTTTGAGTGTAATATAGCAGACAACAGAGTCATTTCACTATTCCCCTTCCCTTCAATTTTTAGTGAGGTTCTACCCGAAACACCCCCCTCAAAGCGAAATTAGTTAAGCCCAAGCCCATAACTCAAAAATGACTTCTTTACATCTTTTATGGCTTATTTTGACAATAAGCCCTGAAAAGGCGGAATAGAACTGGCCCTTAACCTGCAATTCAATTGTGCGTGCAATGATGAATCACTCCTGCCTGCTATAGTGTACATTTAGGCATCATCATACATGGCATAACCTAATACATGTGCATTCCATTGTAGAATCTGGAATATGCAATGTTTATGTTAGTTCATACGTTGCACATGATGTTTCAATGCCCCTTAAATCTGGTCAGTCAAGTGATGGTCTTTAAGCCTCCTTCTTTGCTTCTTTTCTTGATATGTAAGATTTGCTCACACATCTGTTCAATTGCTTGTTTGCATCAGCCAGCCATACTAGGACTGTTTGCTTTGATTACTTATTGTTCTTGACCTAAAACTCTAACAGAGCTTGTCAACGATTTAAACACTAAGGGCTGCTGTAGTGGGGCCTTTTCTAACTCATAGGTGACATAATGGTTTGGCTGTACACTAAAGTAGGCTCTCCAAGAGTACCTGGAGGTCCAGTTCGAAGGTATGCTTAGTTTTTACATAGTGCACACATAGTAAATGCTCATTTCATTGTTTGCAAGTGCAAGAGATGCGGCATGTTTCATTATGTGGTGTTGTTTTGTTATAATCTCATCCTTTTGTGTTCACAGACTGGAAAGTATGCATATTTATCTTCCATGGAGACGAGTAACTAGTTTGTGTCACCTTGCAGAGGGGGTGCAATGAAGATAAGATTGAGGATTTCCAAGTACAAGATGTTAGGAAGGAGCCTTGCAAGAGAAGTAGGAGCTGCGCTGAGCCTCTTCAACCTGTTAAGGTAAGTCACTGTATCCAACTCAACAGTTCAATTCCTTGTTTGTTTCAGGCATAGTTAATTTGCTCTTTTCAATTGCTTTATTTGTCCTCAGTTAATGAGATGCCCAAAGAATGATGCCTGATGTTGGGTACTTGTATAACTATTAGTTGATATAATTAAAGGCCTTACCATTTAATTACTCTGCCGAAGTGTGCCTAAAGCTTTGAAGTCTATTAACCAACTATTATTGAATGAGGCTCACAATCTAGTTTTATACTAGGCTAATGATTGCATAGTTTTGCTTGCTGTAGTATGTTTGTATGAAATCCTCTGCTGTTCATTATGCTCCCTAAGACTTTAATTGAGCTACAGAATGGCCAACTGCTTGCTTACTTCTACGCAACGTGCTGTCTAAATTTGTAACTTGTCTGTGTTTTGGATTGGGCCCCAACATCATGCTCCTCTGGTGAGCTAAGAGAGATTTCTGTATGCAGGCTGCATAGACTACCTTTTTTATAATTTTTAAAATATCACCTGCTTATGCTTCATGACGTGTAACATTATTGTTAGTCATGTTTTGCCATGTACAAAATAGTCTGTCTTGCTCGCTTCACTGTTGTAACTATATTTTTGCCCTAGTCATGTGTACTTACAGAAACATTTCAGGATGAAATGACATCAACACAAAGATCTGCGAGCAGTGCGGCATGGCCGTTACCGAATGATTATGGATTGGAATTGGAATGTGCTGATGTTCTCGAGCATCAACTAGAGGTGGCAAGACAACGTGTACATGATTTTGAATGTACAATCAACAAGTTGAGACTGGACATGCAGGTATTAGATGTAGGAGTCAAAAAAATGAAACAAGACATTGAGGTAACAACGAAGGAATTGGAGATTTTGCAGACTGAAATTTGTGCTATCTAAATCTGGCCAATCCTATTTTCTGAAGAGATTATAGTTCAAATGGTAAGTTATGTTGATGCGCGTCCGTGATGTATGAGTTGTATTTGCCCAGTGTATGTAATTTGCTATTTGTGTATGCTTTATTATCACTGGTGCCGAACCATAATGCCCAGTGGGTATAATTGGCTGTAATTTCTTTATTGTATAGTGTAGGATTATTCTACGTTTCTATGCCTTCCCAAACGTTGTAGTGACCATGGCCCTCCACAGGCCGTACGTTCCATGGGCCATCTACGGGACAGACGATCCCTGGCCTTCTGTGGCCGTCGGATTCGTGGCCTTCTATGGGCTGTCGGATCCGTGGGCCTTCTATCGGCTATCGGATCCATGGGACTTCCATGGGCCAGCGGATCCATGGGCCTTCTATGGGTCGTCGGGTCAATGGGCCTTCTATGGGCCGTCGGGTCAATGGGCCTTCTACGGGCCATCTCATCTATGGGCCTTGTACATGCCGTATAAGGGGTCATAAACGGGCTAGAGTGGAAATCATACGTTTTATGGGCTGACCATAACGGGCCGTTAAACGACCGTATTTGATGATGCTATGAAAATGGCCCAACAGATTAACGGGCCACAAACGGGCCGACTGTATCCACGGGCTGAATTTGGCCCACAAGCAGAAAAGGCATGTAACGGGCCGTAAGTAAATGAATGCTGGAAATGAGCCCAAGAATAAATGGGCCCTGAGAAGGCCGAAAGATAACATGGGCTAGAAACGGCCCAATGGTATAATGGGCCGTCAATGGGTATAAAGTGATATACTGTTCATCACGGGCCAGTTTTACCATGGGCCGTTAACGGGCCGAGGGTTACTAAGGGCCTTAGATGGGCCAAAAGACGTCATGGGCCATACATGGGCCGGAAGTTAAAATGGGCTGGAATTATATTGCACGGCCCAGATGACGCTACTGGGCCTAATTCGGATAGGCCGTAAACGGGCCCTGGGTTAGCGGGTTGTAAATGGGCTATATGCGAACATGTCGTTAACAGGCTTGCCGTGGGCCGGCCCGCCACCTTTTCACCAAGTCAAACGGGCCGGCCTTTTCACAGGAATGGGCCTCTGTTGGGTCGTGCCACGCGTCGACGCATCATAGGCGCTTTGGGACCAATGAGTGGATGACATCTGTCCCAACGGTGAGCCGACACGTGTTTCCTCCAGCCAATGATGATTTTACACGTGGAAAATCCCCATTGGTCGGGGCTGTTAACGGGTTATCGGATCCAAAACCGGACCCGATAGCTTAACGGTGTTCCGTTATGGTGGATGCCACGTGTCGGTCACCCTGGACGAAAGCACTTCTGTGACACGCGATTTATCGTCATGGAAGTGGACACTTCCGTGATGATAATTTTGCTAATGTCATGGAACACTTCTACGACATCACAGGTATGACTATCTTGATTCTGTCATAAATTTGTCATGGATGTACATGCATGACAAAAAACGTGACCTACTGTGACAAACACATATCATCACGGAAGTGTATTTTTTTTGTAGTGCATCCTCGTCCACCTCAAACTCGTCATCATCGAATATGCATCTCATTGGTTTGAGACCAACGAGAATTGTTGGAGCCAACACCCATATATAGTTGAGATATATGCCTCGTCATTGAAACTACAAAGTATATACAACAAAGCAAATAAGCTATCCATATGTATGCATTCAAAGAACAACAACAACAACAAAAGTTAGCAAAATTTTACATTGTGGGCATATCATCGAACACCTTGTGTGCGTCAGCCGCCGGCTCAACAAGTGAGCTCGCCGGCACTTCGGTCGCCGCCGCGTCCGTCGCACGCCCTGCAAGCTTCTTCTTCGGCCGCCTAGAGGAATCGGGTGTGGCTACGGCCAGTCCTTGTTGAAGGTTAAAACAGCACACTTGACAAAACATTGTTGTGGTTTTTATGCGTAGGTAAGAACGGTTCTTGCTCAGCCCGTAGCAGCCATGTAAAACTTGCAACTACAAAGTAGATGACGTCTAACATGTTTTTGCAGGGCATGTTGTGATGTGATATGGTCAAGACATGATGCTAAATTTTATTGTATGAGATGATCATGTTTTGTAACGGAGTTATCGGCAACTGGCAGGAGCCATATGGTTGTCGCTTTATTGTATGCAATGCAATCGCCCTGTAATTGTTTTTACTTTATCACTAAGCGGTAGCGATAGTCGTAGAAACAATAGTTGGCGAGATGACAACGATGCTACGATGGAGATCAAGGTGTCGCGCCGGTGACAATGGTGATCATGACGGTGCTTTGGAGATGGAGATCAAAGGCACAAGATGATGATTGTAACACCCCGGGTGTCATGCTACAGTAAACTCCTATTAATGGTGCCACATCATCATTATTAAATTTTGCTAATCATCACCTTGTCCCAAACCGACCTCAAATTCAAATTTAAAAGACAAGTCAAAATTATTTCTCCTCACGCTATAAAACTAAAATGTTCGAATAGTTCTATACAATTTCCCTGTTCAATGTCATGTGAAACCAACTTGGTTTGACTCACAAATAAATTCCTAGGAAATTAATAAGTGGTCCAAACTCATTTAAATTGGCCTTTTCAAAATAAGCAAATATTTATAATTTTCCAAATGATGTGAAACATTGTGTGTGGTCTCAAAATATTGCCTACTAATTATGTGCCAAATTTCAAGTTGAACAAAATTTAATTACTTTGGCAATTAAGTAGAAAACAGTACGAAATTAATTAAGCAGAAAACTTATAAAAGAAAATGGGCCAAGTGCACACTGTGCACTAGAAGCCTAGTGCTACAGTAGCGCGGCCCAAGCCCACCAGGGCCTTCTCCATCTTCTCTGTACAGGAGGCAGAGACCTGTGCGTGGCGCACATCCACGCCTCCATGTCCGCCGTGTCGACCATCCGGCGAGTCCCCGTGGTGTACAAGACCATCCCCAAGCCCCAGGACAAACCCTAGCCGCCCAGTTCCCTCGTTTCCCCCTCGCACTCGATCTGGAAGAGGAGCCAAAGCTTCCGGCGCCACGCCATAGTCGTCATCGCGGCCGCCGGCCTCCCCTTGCTCGCCTCCTTCGTCCCCACCAAGGTGTCCAGAAGCCTCCCCGCGCTCGTCTCCTTCGTCCCCACCGAAGAACCCGAGCCAAGCCGCACCGTACGCTCTGGATCGAGCCCGTTTCTCCGCCATGGCCGTGACATCTCGCCATCGATCTACACCACCGCACCACCCCGGCCGTCACAAGCACGTCCCCGACCTCCCTCTCGGTGAGCTGCGCCGATTCCCCCTGTTCCCCGCTCAATCCACCGCCGTAGCCGCCATAGCCAAACGCCCCATCTCACTGCATGGACGCGCTCACCGCGACTTTGCGGCGCCCGCGCCGCTCTGGCCCCGCGCCCCGGCCGCTCCATGCGCGCTCTGGCTTCCCCTGCCGCGTCGTGGTCGTGCCTCCCCAAGCGCCGCCCACGCCCGTTCGCGCCTCTGCACGCAGCGGCCGCGCCCTTGCTCTGTTGCTGCTGCGCAGCGCTGCTACCTGCTACTGCTTTGCTTGCTGTTGCCTGCTTGCTGCTTAGCTAGCTCCTGCTAAACTGCTGCTGGCTGCTCGCTACAGTTGCTGCTCATAGTTGATGCCGCTGCCGCCGCTTTGCTCCGGTCGCTGCTTGCTCCCGCTCCTGTTTTCTGCTACTAAGCTGCTGCGTACTATGTGTGTGTGTGTTCTGTAGGTTTGTGTGTGCTTTTGTGTGTGAGTGGCTTGGCTGGGCTCTGTCCACTAATGGCCAGCCCTTGATTAGATTAGTACTGCTTAGATTAGTACTACTAGGTGTAGCTAGTATTAATTATGGACGCCGATAAGTGCCACACGTGTGGCACAATGGACATCTGCCCACACGTCCCTATGTGGCATATTCAGCAGGCAGCCCACACGACTCTGTGTGGGTGAATATTAAAACTGCCCACACGTGTGGCACGAAGAGCACCCTACCACACACACGTTCAGCACGAGGGGATCGATCCCTCACACGAATTCGTTCGTTAGGGGACACACAACCCGCACGCCTTCATCACACGAGGCCCTTTTCCCTGTGAAAAAAGGAACAAAAAGCCCACTGACAACAAATTAAATAAAAAGGCCCAGATTTTGTTTTCTTTCTTTGACAAATAAAAGCCCAGATTTTGCTCATCTACTAAAAAATGCCATCAGCTTTGAAAAATAGCAGAAAAAATTGTCATCCGAGTTTTTTAACAATGGCAAAGGTTTATAAACACGGATGGCAAATCTGCCATGACAAAAAATATCAATATTGCCATGTGAGAAAACACAAAATAGTCAAAAATTCCATGTGAACACAAAAAATTTGACAGGACAAATAAAAGGAAAAAATGCAAATGGCATTTTTAATTAAATTGCCATGAAAGTTTAATTAAGATTGCCGTGTTTTGAAGGATAATTTTGCCATGTGTTAGAAAAAACACAAAAAGTTGAAAATCAAGTATGAACAAAGAGATCTGCCATGGCAGATTAGTATCAAAGAATTGCCGTGTTTTGTATGATGAATTTATCGTGTGTGAAAAACACAAAAAGTTGAAAATTCAAGTATGAACAACTAACTTGCCATGCCAGATTCGTATCAGAACTTGCCACGGCGAAATTCACGTAAACTAAATTTGCAAGGTTGTAAAAGAAGGAAGAAAATTGGCCATGCTCCACAAACTACCATTGCCATGAAAGATGCAATGAGATTGCCATGGTCCCGTTGAAAAAAGAAAACTTGCCATGTTGCAAAAAAAGAAATAAAATTTGCTATGCCCCGTAAACTACATTTGCCATGATACAAACACTAAGTTTTTTTCGCACATGGCAAATTCATCATAGAAAACACGGCGGATTTGTATCAAAGAGTTGCCGTGTTTTGTATGATGAGTTTGCCGTGTGTGAAAAAACACAAAAGGTTGAAGATCAAAGTATGAACAAAAAAAATTGCCATGGCAGATTCACATCCAAACTTACCATGGCAGATTCGTATCAAAACTTGCCACGACGAATTCATGTAAACTAAATTTGCCATGATTTGAAAACTAAATTTGCCATGATTTGTAAACTAAATTTGCCATGAACCAATAAACTGAATTTGCCATGATTTGTAAACTAAATTTGCCATGAACCAATAAACTAAATTTGCCATGATCAGTAAACTACATTTTCCATGGTGAATAAACTAAATTTGCCATTATTAACAAACTAAATTTGTCGTGGTTAAGTTACAAAAAAAGCATAAAGATTGTCGTGGGAGTGTTGACAAAAGCCCCTAAATTTGCCATGTTTAGAATATAAAAAAGTTGTTCAAAAATTTGCCATGTTGTTTTTTTATATCAAAATTGCCATATTTTGTGTGAATGAAAAATTGCCGTGCATGTGAAATACCACGAAAAATTGCCGTGCATGTGAAATACCACGAAAAAATGATCAAAATTGCCATGGCAATGGCTTTTCAGAAATTGATGCTTCAAATTTATGTTTACACAAAATTTAGTTTGACATGGCAAAAAACTAACTCTGACAATTGAATAGCAACTTGCCATGGCAACTATTCACTAATAACAAAAGATGGAACCTATACACCGTTGTAAAAATTGTCGTGTCAGTTGATTATAATTTGCCATGAAAAACAAATCTGCAATTAATTGTGAATTTCCCATAGTATAATAAATTTGCCATCTTCAATGCATTAAAATTGCCATGTGATCTTTTTATGAATTTGCCATGTCGAAACAATAAAATTGCCATTTGTCATGCATACAGCAAAATGTTAAGTTGCCATCACACAAAGATTTTAGAAAAATTAGTGCCTCGGTCAGAACAGATCAGGCAATGAAAAAGACATAGAGCTATCTAGTTGCAAACCAGAGCATGAGAACAAACGTACTACTAGCAGAACAGCAACGCACCATCTGAATCATTGCCGGGGCCAAGGAACTCCATGCGCATCTGGTGGATCCCGACTTCACCGGTGCATCCAGGCGTGCGCATTGGCCGGGCTCGCCATGGGGATCCTGCTCACCAGTGGCTGGACGGATGCTCTCCGACGAAAACTGCTAGACAAGCTGCTCGCCACCATGGCATCGCACACATGTTCCAGGCGTTCCAGCGGTCGCGACGCACATCTGCGCTGCCTACAGCTCGTGCTCCTGCTCATGGAGGAGCTCCGCGAGGCGTCCCAGCCCCGGCCCCTCACCGACAACGCTGAATGCTGCCTTGCCCTCCTCAGCCGCACGTTCCAAAGCCGCCCGCCGACCAGGCCGTCGCCCCCGTCGGCGTCCACCGCGACCATCCCGCGGCGTTGGAGCCCCCGACCTGCGTGTGGCGTCCCCGCCCCGCCTCGTTCATCGCCTTGCTCTCCTCACCTGCGCCTTCCAACGGCCCGCCGATCGGGCCATTGCCCCTGTCGGCGCCCACCACGACCATCCCGCGGCGCCGGAGCCCCCGTTGATCCGCAGATGCTCCTCTCCGACTGTGCCCCGCCTCCTTGAGTAGCGTCTCGTTGGCTTCGGCTCCGCCGCACCTCCTCGAGCTCCGCCTCGTCATCTCCGTCGCCCCGCCGCTGACACGCCCCGCGGCCGCGCGTGGAGGGACTCACTCTCCTCTTCCAGGGCCGCGTGAACGCCGGCGAATGCCTCGACCTGGTCGTAGCCACGCCGCTGCCCCACC
The DNA here is from genome assembly GCF_018294505.1 of Triticum aestivum. Lineage (NCBI taxonomy): Eukaryota > Viridiplantae > Streptophyta > Magnoliopsida > Poales > Poaceae > Triticum > Triticum aestivum. Next base: position 442,845,596 of record NC_057805.1, read on the forward strand.
TGTAGCGAGTTGCCGCTCATGGAGACGGCCGCGCGAGTGGCCTCCATGCCTTGGCGTGCTTGGGTTGGATCCAGCCATCTACCGCCATCTGGGGCCCTCCAACCGCGCATCTAGCGCAGACCTCACCGGGAGTCGCCGGGATCCACGGGCTTTGCCGGATTAGAGGCTGGCGGGGGAGGAGAGAAGAGGAGTGACTACTGGTGTGGGTGAGTGGGGAAGAAAAGGTGAGGCGAGGAGTGGGAGGATAAGGTGAGGGAGAGGAGTCGGCGGCGTTCGGTCAGGTTAGTTTCAGCCCGCACGAGTCCGTGGGCTGACGTGGCAATTTTCAGTGCTCCAAAATTTGTGCAGCGTGATGGACGGCATCGAGTGCGTGTGGGCGAGATGCAAACACCCACACGTGTGGGCGTTAGTATTTTCGTTAAGTATTGCTAAGTTAGTCTAGGAGTAGATGACATGTAGGCCCCATTAAATAAGTCAGGTTTATTTATTTTTTTAGGTAAATAGTCTATGACATGTGGGCTACCACCTACACTTTTGACCAGTCAAGTTGACATGATCAACTCGCATTAAAAGTAATTTAGAAAATCTAGAATATTGTTAAAACTATGAAAAATCGTAGAAAATAAACCGTAGCTCCGATGGAAAAGTTTTGTACATGAAAATTGCTCAGAACGACAAGACGAATCCGAATACGCAGCCCATTCGTCCGCCACACATCCCTAGCATAGCAAACATGCAACTTTCCCCCTTCGGTCCGTTTGTCCGAAAACGCGAAACACAGGGAATACTTTCCCGGATGTTTCCCCCCTTCGCCGGTATCACCTACTACCGCGTTAGGGCACACCTAGCACCGTGTATTGCCCTATTATGCTTTGTGATGCTTTGATTGCTCTGTTATTTGTTGTGTCCCTCCTCCGTTACTTCTTTCCGGTAGACCCCGAGACCGCTGTCGATGCCCCCGTGATCGACTACATCGACGACAACCTCTCCTTGCCAGAGCAACTAGGCAAGCCCCCCTTTTGATCATCCCGATATCGCCCATTCCATTCTCTTATGCTTGCATTAGATTTTGCTACTGTTATTGTCTGCTCCTATTCTGATGCATAACCTGCTTTTGCTAACCTGCTCATTGTACCTTACCTGCTTATCCTAAACTGCTTAGTATAGGTTGGTTAGTGATCTATCAGTGACCCCCACCTTGTCCTTGTTGCCCCTACTTCATCATTGAAGACCCAATCAACGGGATCAAAGACCAGGCCCCGGCACCGCACATCACTTCCCCCTTAGTTGCTCGACACTACTGGGTTACTATCGAGTGCCGAGGGTGAGACCTCTACAACACTTCTGATGTTAACCTTGTAGTGTAGCTATTCGGTCGTGGTCATCGGGGGTGATTCCGCCTTAACCACTTCCGATACGACTCTGTCGTGCAACCCCTCAAGTGTGAACCTCGGGGGTGGTTCCTCTTACGTTCACCTTGAGGATTACATCGAGTGGAATTCACCGGGGGTGATTCCTCGGGTTTTCCCCTTGATGTTTGGACACACGGATACTTGGACTTTACAACTGTTACTTGGAAAGGCGGGTCGACCCTGAGGGGTACCCGCGAGTGATGTGGAGACGGGTTGACCTGGAGGGTGCCGCGAGATAATTACGAGGCGTGGCCGGGCATTCCTAGCCCTTGCCGCAAGTCCCCGAGACGGGGCGACGGGGTCACATCTTTCGTGAGTCTCTGCTTGTTACCGCGCGTTCCTAATCCACTACGATTTGGATATTTGATCCGAGGGGCCTCTGGCCTGATAGCACTAACCATCTCGTGGGCATAGTATGGGCGTTCTGCGTCGTATACATCAGCCGAAGCTTAATAGACGTCAGCAACTGAGCGGCGCGCGCCGGGTTGGACTGGTAAGCACCTGCCTTTTTTAGGGAGGTAGCTAGGTCTGCTCACCGGCCGCGTTCGCAACGTGCAGGAGTTCCCGGGGCGATGGCCCATGACCCCTGGGGGCATAGGTTTAGTCCGGCGTGCTAACCTCTCTATTAAGCCTAGGTCGGGTTGCGGTGTATTGTTTGGCCGAGGCCGGGCATGACCCAGGAAAGTGTGTCCGGCCGGAGTTAATCGAGCGTGGTGGGTAAGTTGGTGCACCCCTGCAGGGAAGAAAACATCTATCGATAGCATGTCCTACGGTAACGGACACTTGGAGTTGTATCCCGATCGATACAACTAGAACTGGATACTTGAGATGAGACTTGGATATGAGAAATGGATAGTATGGCTCTGGGATTGCTTTCTCGCAGGGAGTCGAGAAAGGATCTCTGGCCGAGGTTGATAACACTACTACTACTTTACTTTATGCTACTCTACTCCCTCCTGTTGCTGCAAGATGGTGGTTTCCAGAAGATGCTAGTCTTCGATAGGACTAGGTTTCCCCCTCTATTCTGCATTTCTGCAGCCCAGTCCACATATACAGCCTTCCTTTGATAATGTTGCATATGTAGTGTAGATCCTTGCTTGCGAGTACTTTGGATGAGTACTCACGGTTGCTTTGCTCCCCCTTTTCCCCCTTTCTTCTTCTTTCCGGTTGATGCAACCAGATGTCGGAGCCCAGGAGCCAGATGCCATCGTCGATGCCTGCTACTACGTGGAGACCGCCGACGACCAGGAGTAGTTAGGAGGCTCCCAGGCAGGAGGCCTTGCCTTTTCGATCGTTGTTGCTTTTTGTGTTAGCCTTCTTAAGGCAAAATTGTCTAACTCATGTGTGTACTCTGATATTGTTGCTTCCACTGACTCTTCTGTATTCGAGCTTATGTATTCGAGCCCTCGAGGCCCCTGGCTTGTAATATAAAGCTTGTATTATTTTAATTTGTGTCTAGAGTTGTGTTGTGATATCTTCCCGTGAGTCCTTGATCTTGATCATACACATTTGTGTGTATGATTAGTGTACGATTGAATCGAGGGCATCACAAGTTGGTATCAGAGCTGACTGCCTGTAGGTAGCCCCCTTTCTAACTCCTTGGCCGAAGTTGAGTCTAGTCGCTGCAAAACTGTTTTACTAACATGGTTGTGTGTCTTACGGGCCCACGTCGCCATTGGGTGGTATTAGGATCTTTTATTCCTCGTCTATACTCTAGGACTCTGATCTCTCGTCTATTCGGGTTAAACATTTTACTAACTCTAACATTGGGATCCCATACCCACTTTCTCCCAGAGAGCCCCGACATTATCGATGATCACTTGCTTCGCGAGAAGATTCTGCAGATACTCCTCGATGTTTCTCGAGACACTGTGCCAACTGCCTTGCGGTTCCTGACCACCGATAATCCCCGTGAATAACATCCTTGCCACTTGTACCTTCATCCCCAGTTGCTCCTCTTATTACAAGATACCCCTAGTACTCTCCGTTGTTCCGAAAATCCTTTGTGCCTTCGGCTTTGCAGCTTCTTTTCGCACTGCGGATAATTCACTTAACCGGGGTTCATTCGTCCCCAGATGTTCGTATGCTTTCCAAAATACCTGAAAATGCTATCTGATCTTTCAAAATCATCTGCAGCCTATTGCTCTTGATTCTCCTTGCCTGCTTGCATTAGGATTAATTCCATATGTCTGGCAATATTCTTCAAGATTCTTTGTGATTGTCATTCTATTCCTATGGAATCAGTCTGTGTGTGAATACTCGCAATCATCAATTAATCTTTGGAAATTTTCTTTCCGGCTCAGACATCCTTCCAGATATAAGCTGGTTCTTGCCCAATCCAGATTTGATCGGGTGCACCTCTAAGTCTATTCAACTTATTCATCTTTTGATCAGAGCCTCTGCTTCTGATCCTTCGTCTTGAAATCATAATTCCTTTGTACCCAAGCATCGAATCATTCAGACGTTTCTATAAGCCGATGCCTTTGCATCCCCTTCTTCATCTAATTGATTACCGATACTCACATCAACTCTGTTGTGAATCGCCAGATCCATTGCTGGGTTGTTATCCGACAATGTCCTTCACATCCAAAGTCTTGTGAGTTTTTTCCTGATACATAATACCTTCGGTAAATTGTATCATCTGCTTTGACTCCGATACTCTGCTTTTGAACGCGTATCTTTTGCTTGGTTGATGGTTGTATAGATTCGTGAAAATGCCCCGATGGGTTGAACTTATGCCTTCCATAATCCGTGTGAACCCGAGAGTTCTCACGAGTCTTACTCTTCTGGTACTTTGCCAGATAAATCCTCTGCACTACAATTTCTTTGAATAACGAGGAGTGAATGAAAGGTTATGCATTGAAGAAGTGGGAGTCGACCTTGAACCCTTATGTTCATGCCCATGGACCCGATGTAGAACTTATCATGGAAGCTGCTCATAAAAATAATTATTTCTTTGGTACAAGCTCATCTTGTATCTATGAATTGATCCCTTGCAATCGTGGTTCCGACCATATTTCCTCCTTGATTCCATTTACCGGATAAGTTAAAATACTTATCCTCTGCAAATCATTCCCCCCCCCGGTCCAACCCCTACTCCGATTTACCTTCCAGCATTACACCCAGTACCTGATATTGGGAAGTTTTATACCCCATCACATCATTCGTAGCCTGATCGGCTATATTTTTATCATGTCAACTTTTAACTGTGCTACCTGGTCCTTATGCCCGGAGCAACTTTCGACGCTGAGCTAAGCTTACGTCGATCTTCCTCATCTTATCATTTCACCTCGAACAACAAGCTTGACTTGAGCTTGTGTCGTATCCGTGGTTCCAATAGCCTTTCGCTTCATCCTTCCTGTTGCTTGATGGCATCGCTCCTCGATGGCATCTTCATAGAGCCTCTCGACAAAGGCGTCGTGATCAGCATCAACATTTTGACTTCTGTTGAAATGACAATTGAATTCATGGTGAGAAATACCATCCTTGACCTACGATGAATTGAGTTATCATCGACTACCCCCTTGTCTTCTGTCCAACACATGATTGATCATGTCTTGGTGATACCTTGGACTCCTTGCTATTCCTGCAATTGTTCTTTGAGTATTTCTTGTGATCTTCAACTCCAACCCCTACTGGGAACACCATGTTAATGCTACCTCGAAGCATGACTGAGGTATTCCGGATATCAACAAGAACATTGGAAGCACATTGTCGAATGTTTCTTGATCTATTATCCAAACACCGTTGTATGGGTAATATCATGATTCTTCCCTCGCCCCCCTTATCTAAATGCTTTTGAACTTGCTGTCATATCATGTTTATCCTGCTCCGCTTCCCCTTGGGAAGGATATACTCCCAATTCTTGTGTGTAAACACATTTTCCTTTCCATTGGTCTGATTAATTCGATAATTTCATTTTCCTTTCCTTTGGTTTGTTTAACCTTCTTGTGATCTATATGATATAAGCAGAAATAATTCCCTGCTTATAAAATGCCCCGATGTACAACCTTGTCAGTGAGACCCTGTTACTATTGTTGATGACATTCCGGTAACCACCGATGGACGCAAACCTTGCCGATTGGTCCGCCTTGTTCAACGAGCAGGAAAATGGTTCTCTTTGTCCCTTGCCCTTGGTATCGATGTTGTTGCCAACATAACTGACAGGCTATTCTCTGTCATGCCTTGCTTACAACATCGTGCAACATGTTAGCGCCCTTTATACCTCTAACCCACATGGTGGGCCCATAACCAACAGTTTCGCAGGATTGAAACCTGAATCTCATGTACACCCCTGTTCGCAAAGTTATTCATCACGCGTGGCCTCGTATGTAATCCACGAGCCACCTTTCGAGAGTTCATCAATTCTGGTATCAGACACAATACTTACACCCATTCCCTGAACCCCATTCACACTCCGTTTCAGGCAACGAACGATTGCCTATCTGCTTGAAATTTCTTATTACACCTTCTTACCTTGCTCTCGACGACTTTATGAAATTTCAACCCCAGAGATACCTTGTACCTTATTCCCTAAGATAACTACCGAGAACAAGTCCTTGCAAGCATTCTCCCTATAGTCCCCCCCCCCATATCCTTTCCGTAAGTACGATGAAGATCCTGAAGGAAGGATGATGACTTCATCATGATGACCTGAAGCAAAGGTATGAAGACATCAACGTTATGAATCGACTTCTTCGAGAAGGACAACCAAGACCGAGAAGATCCGTTAGAATATTGTAACCAGAACTTCCCCCCCTTACTCCACGTCTAAAATCTCGGGACGAGATTTCTTGTAGTGAAGGAGATTTGTAACACCCCGGGTGTCATGCTACAGTAAACTCCTATTAATGGTGCCACATCATCATTATTAAATTTTGCTAATCATCACCTTGTCCCAAACCGACCTCAATTCAAATTTAAAAGACAAGTCAAAATTATTTCTCCTCAAGCTATAAAACTAAAATGTTTGAATAGTTCTATACAATTTCCCTGTTCAATGTCATGTGAAACCAACTTGGTTTGACTCACAAATAAATTCCTAGGAAATTAATAAGTGGTCCAAACTCATTTAAATTGGCCTTTTCAAAATAAGCAAATATTTATAATTTTCCAAATGACGTGAAACATTGTGTGTGGTCTCAAAATATTGCCTACTAATTATGTGCCAAATTTCAAGTTGAACTAAATTTAATTACTTTGGCAATTAAGTAGAAAATAGTATGGAATTAATAAAGCAGAAAACTTAAAAAAGAAAATGGGCCAAGTGCACACTGTACACTAGAAGCCTAGTGCTACAGTAGCGCGGCCCAAGCCCACCAGGGCCTTCTCCATCTTCTCTGTACAGGAGGCAGAGACCTGTGCGTGGCGCACATCCACGCCTCCATGACCGCCGTGTCGACCATCCGGCGAGTCCCAGTGGTGTACAAGACCATCCCCAAGCCCGAGGACAAACCCTAGACGCCTAGTTCCCTTGTTTCCCCCTCGTACTCGATCTGGAAGAGGAGCCGAAGCTTCCGGCGCCGCGCCATAGTCGTCATCACGGCCGCCGGCCTCCCCTTGCTGCACCAAGGTGTCCAGAAGCTTCCCCGAGCTCGTCTCCTTCGTCCCCATCGAAGAACCCGAGCCAAGCCGCACCGTACGCTCGGGATCGAGCCAGTTTCTCCGCCATGGCCGCGGCATCTCGCCGTCGATCTACACCACCGCACCACCCCGGCTGTCACAAGCACGTCCCCGACCTCCCTCTCGGTGAGCTGCGCTGATTCCCCCTGTTCCCCGCTCAATCCACCGCCGTAGCCGCCGTAGCCAAACGCCCCATCTCACTGCATGGACGCACTCACCGCGACTTTGCCGCGCCCGCACCGCTCTGGCCCCGCGCCCCGGCCGCTCCGTGCGCGCTCTGGGTTCCCCTGCCGCGTCGTGCCCGTGCCTCCCCAAGCGCCGCCCACGCCCGTTCGCGCATCTGCGCGCGGCGGCCGCGCCCTTGCTCTGTTGCTGCTGCGCAGCGCTGCTACCTGCTACTGCTTTGCTTGCTGTTGCCTGCTTGCTGCTTAGCTGCTGCTTTGCTAGCTCCTGCTAAACTGCTGCTGGCTGCTCGCTACAGTTGCTGCTCATAGTTGATGCCGCCGCCGCCGCTTTGCTCCGGTCACCGCTTGCTCCCGCTCCTTTTTTCTGCTGCAAAGCTGCTGCGTACTATGTGTGTGGGTGTTGGGGAACGTAGCAGAAATTCAAAATTTTCTACGCATCACCAAGATCAATCTATGGAGTAATCTAGCAACGAGGGGAAGGAGAGTGCATCTACATACCATTGTAGATCGCGATGCAGAAGCGTTGCAAGAACGCGGATGAGGGAGTCGTACTCGTAGCGATTCAGATCGCGGTTGATTCCAATCTGAGCACCGAAGAACGGTGCCTCCGCGTTCAACACACGTGCAGCCCGGTGACGTCTCCCACGCCTTGATCCAGCAAGGAGAGAGGGAGAGGTTGGGGAAGACTCCATCCAGCAGCAGCACAACGGCGTGGTGGTGATGGAGGAGCGTGGCAATCCCGCAGGGCTTCGCCAAGCACCGCGGGAGAGGAGGAGGAGGGAGAGGGGTAGGGTTGCGCCAAAAGAGAGACGTTCTCATGTGTATGGCAGCCCCAAAACCCCAATATATATAGGGGACGGGGAGGGCTGCGCCCCCATCTAGGGTTCCCCCCCAAGGGGTGCGGCCAGCCCTAGATGGGGCTTGGGAGGCGGCCAAGGGGGGGAGAGAAGGGGGGCGCCCCACTAGATGGGCCTTAGGCCCATCTGTGCCTATGGTTTCCCCCTTCCCCCCTTTCCTGCGCCCTGGGCCTCTTGTGGGGGGCGCACCAGCCCACCTGGGGCTGGTCCCCTCCCACACTTGGCCCACGCAGCCCTCTGGGGCCCGTGGCCCCACCCGGTGGACCCCCGGGACCCTTCCGGTGGTCCCGGTACATTACCGATAGCACCCGAAACTTTTTCGGTGACCAAAACAGGACTTCCCATATATAAATCTTTACCTCCGGACCATTCCGGAACTCCTCGTGACGTCCGGGATCTCATCTGGGACTCTGAACAACATTCGGTAACCACGTACATACTTTCCCTATAACCCTAGCGTCATCGAACCTTAAGTGTGTAGACCCTACGGGTTCGGGAACCATGCAGACATGACCGAGACGTTCTCCAGTCAATAACCAATAGCGGGATCTGGATACCCATGTTGGCTCCCACATGTTCCACGATGATCTCATCGGATGAACCACGATGTCGGGGATTCAATCAATCCCGTATGCAATTCCCTTTGTCTATCGATATGTTACTTGCCCGAGATTCGATCGTCGGTATCCCTATACCTTGTTCAATCTCGTTACCGGCAAGTCTCTTTACTCGTTCCGTAACTCACATCATCCCGTGATCAACTCTTTGGTCACATTGTGCACATTATGATGATGTCCTACCGAGTAGGCCCAGAGATACCTCTCCGTTTACACGGAGTGACAAATCCTAGTCTCGATTCGTGTCAACCCAACAGACACTTTCGGAGATACCTGTAGTGCACCTTTATAGCCACCCAGTTACGTTGTGACGTTTGGTACACCCAAAGCATTCCTACGGTATCCAGGAGTTGCACAATCTCATGGTCTAAGGAAATCATACTTGACATTAGAAAAGCTCTGAGGAAACGAACTACACGATCTTGTGCTAGGCTTAGGATTGGGTCTTGTCCATCACATCATTCTCCTAATGATGTGATCCCGTTATCAACGACATCCAATGTCCATGGTGAGGAAACCGTAACCATCTATTGATCAACGAGCTAGTCAACTAGAGGCTTACTAGGGACATGGTGTTGTCTATGTATCCACACATGTATCTGAGTTTCCTATCAATACAATTCTAGCATGGATAATAAACGATTATCATGAACAAGGAAATATAATAATAACCTATTTATTATTGCCTCTAGGGCATATTTCCAACAGTCTCCCACTTGCACTAGAGTCAATAATCTAGTCCACATCACCATGTGATTAACACTCATAGGTCACATCACCATGTGACCAACATCAAAGAGTTCACTAGAGTCAACAATCTAGTTCACATCACTATGTGATTAACACTCAATGTGTTCTGGTTTGATCATGTTATGCTTGTGAGAGAGGTTATTAGTCAATGGGTCTGAACCTTTCAGATCCATGTGTGCTTTACGAATATCTATGTCATCTTGTGGATGCTACCACGTGCTATTTGGAGCCATTTCAAATAATTGCTCTACTATACGAATCCGGTTTACTACCCAGAGTCATCCGGATTAGTGTCAAAGTTCGCATCGACGTAACCCTTTACGACGAACTCCTTTTCACCTCCATAATCGAGAAAATTCCTTAGTCAACTAGATACTAAGGATAAGTTCGACCACTGTCATGTGATCCATTCCCGGATCACTATTGTACCCCTTGACCAACTCATGGCAAGGCACACTTCATGTGCGGTACACAGCATAGCATACTGTAGAGCCTACGTCTAAAGCATAGGGGACGACCTTCGTCCTTTCTCTCTCTTCTGCTGTGGTCAGGTCTAGAGTCTTACTCAATACTCACACCTTGTAACACAGCCAAGAACTCCTTCTTTGTTGATCTATTTTGAACTCTTTCAAAATCATGTCAAGGTGTGCGTTCTTTGAAAGTATCATCGGGCGTCTTGATCTATCTCTATAGATCTTGATGCCCATTATGTAAGCAGCTTTATCCAGGTCTTCCTTTGAAAAACTCCTTTCAAACAACCCTTTATGCTTTCCAGAAATTTTACATCATTTCGGATCAACAATATGTCATTCACATATACTTATCAGAAATGTTGTAGCGCTCCCACTCACTTTATTGTAAATACAAGTTTCTAACAAACTTTGTATAAACCCAAAAACTTTGATCACTCCATCAAAGCGTATATTCTGACTCCGAGATGCTTGCTCTAATCCATGGAAGGATCGCTGGAGCTAGCATACCTTTTAGCATCCTTAGGATCGACAAAACCTTTCTGATTGTATCACATACAACCTTTCCTTACGAAAACTGGTCAGGAAACTTGTTTTGACATCCATCTGCCAGATTTCATAAATGCAGCTAATGCAAACATGATTCTAACGGACTTAAGCATTGCTACGGATGAGAAAATCTCATCGTAGTCAACTCCTTGAACTTGTGGAAATACTCTTTGCCACAAGTCGAGCTTCATAGACGGTAACATTACCGTCCACGTCCGTCTTCTTCTCAAAGATCCATTTATCTCGGATTTCATGGCTTCTAACCATTTGTCGGAATATGGGCCCACCATCGCTTCTCCATGGCTCGTAGGTTCATTGTTGTCTAACAACATGACTTTTAAGACAGGATCACGTACCACTCTGAAGTAGCACGCATCCTCGTCGTCCTACGAGGTTTGGTGGTGACTTGATCCGAAGTTTCATGATAACTATCATAAGCTTCCACTTCAATTGGTATAGGTGCCACAGGAACAACTTCCTGTGCCCTGCTACACACTAGTTGAAGTGACGGTTCAATAACCTTATCAAGTCTCCACCATCCTCCCACTCAATTCTTTCAAGAGAAACTTTTCCTTGAGAAAGGACTCGTTTCTAGAAGCAATTACTTTTGCTTCCAGATCTGAAATAGGAGGTATACCCAACTGTTTTTGGGTATTCTATGAAGACGCATTTATCCGCTTTGGGTTCGAGCTTATCAGCCTGAAACTTTTTCACATAAGCATCGCAGCCCCAAACTTTTAAGAAACGACAACTTAGGTTTCAAACGGTGTCGTCTCAACGGAATTGCGTGGTGCCCTATTTAAAGTGAATGCGGTTGTCTCTAATGCCTAACCCATAAACGATAGTGGTAATTCGATAAGAAACATCATGGTATGCACCATATCCAATAGGGTGCAGTTATGATGTTCGGACACACCATCACACTATGGTGTTCCAGGCGGTATTAATTGTGAAACACTTTCCACAATGTCTTAATTGTGTGCCAAACTCGTAACTCAGATACTCATCTCTATAATCATATCACAGACATTTTATCCTCTTGTCACGACAATCTTCAACTTCACTCTGAAATTACTTGAACCTTTCAATAATTCAGACTTGTGTTTCATCAAGTAAATACACTCAGCATCTACTCAAACCATCTGTGAAGTAAGAACATAACGATATCCACTGCATTCCTCAGCACTCATTGGACTGCATACATCAAAATGTATTACTTCCAATAAGTTGCTCTCTTGTTCCATCTTACTGAAAATGAGGCCTTTCAGTCATCTTGCCCATGTGGTATGATTTGCATGTCTCAAGTGATTCAAAATCAAGTGAGTCCAAACGATCCATCTGCATGGAGTTTCTTCATGCATATATACCAATAGACATGGTACGCATGTCTCAATCTTTTCAAAAACGACTGAGTCAAAAGATCCATCTACATGGAGCTTCTTCATGCGTTCTATACCAATATGACTCAAATGGCAGTGCCACAAGTATGTGGAACTATCATTACTATTTTATATCTTTTGGCACGAACATGTGTATCACTACGATCGAGATTCATTTTAGGTGCAAGACCATTGAAGGTATTATTCAAATAAACAGAGTAACCATTATTCTCTTTAAATGAATAACCGTATTGCGATAAACATAATCCAATCATGCTCAATGCAAACACCAAATCTCGATGGTAGAGGGAGCATGCGATGCTTGATCACATCAACCTTGGAAACACTTCCAACACATATCGTCATCTCACCTTTAGCTAGTCTCCGTTTATTCTGCAGCTTTTATTTCGAGTTACTAACACTTAGCAACCGAACCGGTATCTAATACCCTGGTGCTGCTAGGAGTACTAGTAAAGTACACATTCATATAATGTATATCCAATATACTTCTGTCGACCTTGCCTGCCTTCTCATCTACCAAGTATCTAGGGTAGTACTGCTTCAGTGACCGTTCCTCTCATTACAGAAGCACTTAGTCTCGGGTTTGGGTTCAACCTTGGGATTCTTCACTAGAGCAGCAAATGACTTGCTGTTTCATGAAGTATCCCTTTTGCCCTTGCCCTTCTTAAACTAGTGGTTTTACTAACCATCAACAATTGATGCTCCTTCTTGATTTCTACTTTCGCGGTGTCAAACATCATGAATAGCTCAAGGATCATCATAACTATCCCTGATATGTTATAGTTCATCACGAAGCTCTACTAGCTTGGTGGCAGTGACTATGGAGAACCATCACTATCTCATCTGGGAGATTAACTCCCACTTGATTCAAGCGATTGTGGTACTCAGACAATCTGAGCACATGCTCAACGATTGAGCTTTTCTCCCTTAGTTTGCAGGCTTAAGAAACTTGTCAGAGGTCTCATACCTCTTGACGTGGGCACTAGTCTGAAATCCCAGTTTCAGTCTTCGGAACATCTCATATGTTCTGCGACGTTTCAAAAACGTCTTTGGTGCCACAATTCTAAACCGTTAGCATTACTCACTGAACTATCACGTAGTCATCAAAACGTGTATGTCAGATGTTTCGTAACATCTACAGACGACGCTGAGGTTCAGCACACCGAGCAGTGCATTAAGGACATAAGCCTTCTGTGCAGCAATGAGGACAATCCTCAGTTTACGGACCCAGTCCGCATAATTGCTACTACCAACTTTCAACTAAATTTTCTCTAGGAACATATCTTAAACAGTAGAACTAAAGCGTATGACATAATTTGCAAAGACCTTTTGACTATGTTCATGATAATGAAGTTCATCTGATTAATGAACTCCCACTCAGATAGACATCCCTCTAGTCATCTAAGTGATACATGATCCGAGTCAAACTAGGCCGTGTCCGATCATCACGTGAGACGGACTAGTCATCATCGGTGAACATCTCCATGTTGATCGTATCTGCTATACGACTCATGTTCGACCTTTCGGTCTCTTGTGTTCCGAGGCCATGTCTGTACATGCTAGGCTCGTCAAGTTAACCTAAGTGTTTCGCATGTGTTCCGAGGCCATGTCTGTACATGCTAGGCTCGTCAACACCCGTTGTATTCGAACGTTAGAATCTATCACACCCGATCATCACGTGGTGCTTCGAAACAACGAACCTTCGCAACGGTGCACAGTTAGGGGGAACACGTCTCTTGAAATTTTTTAGTGAGGGATCATCTTACTTACTACCGTCGTTCTAAGCAAATAAGATGCATAACATGATAAACATCACATGCAATCAAATAGTGACATGATATGGCCAATATCATTTTGCTCCTTTGATCTCCATCTTCGGGGCACCATGATCATCTTTGTCACCGGCATGACACCATGATCTCCATCATCATGATCTCCATCATTGTGTCTTCATGAACTTGTCACGCCAATGATTACTTCTACTTCTATGGCTAACGCGCTTAGCAATAAAGTAAAGTAATTTACATGGCGTTATTCAATGACACGCAGGTCATACAAAAAATAAAGACAACTCCTATGGCTCCTGCCGGTTGTCATACTCATCGACATGCAAGTCGTGATTCCTATTACAAGAATATGATCAATCTCATACATCACATATATCATTCATCACACCTTCTGGCCATATCACATCACATAGCACATGCTGCAAAAACAAGTTAGACGTCCTCTAATTGTTGTTGCAAGTTTTTTTACGTGGCTTGTATAGGTTTCTAGCAAGAACGTTTCTTACCTACGTAAAACCACAATGTGATATGCCAATTTTTATTTACCCTTCATAAGGACCCTTTTCATTGAATCCGTTCCGACTAAAGTGGGAGAGACAGACACCCGCTAGCCACCTTATGCAACTAGTGCATGTCAGTTGGTGGAACCTGTCTCACGTAAGCGTACGTGTAAGGTCGGTCCGGGCCGCTTCATCCCACAATGCCGCCGAAACAAGATAAGACTAGTAGCGGCAAGAAGAATTGACAACATCGACGCCCACAACTTCTTTGTGTTCTACTCATGCATAGAAACTACGCATAGACCTAGCTCATGATGCCACTGTTCGGTAACGTAGCAGAAATTCAAAATTTTCTACGCATCACCAAGATCAATCTATGGAGTAATCTAGCAACGAGGGGAAGGAGAGTGCATCTACATACCATTGTAGATCGCAATGCGGAAGCGTTGCAAGAACGCGGATGAGGGAGTCGTACTCGTAGCGATTCAGATCGCGGTTGATTCCGATCTGAGCACCGAAGAACGGTGCCTCCGTGTTCAACACATGTGCAGCCCGGTGACGTGTTTCATCTGGATACCCATGTTGGCTCCCACATGTTCCACGATGATCTCATCGGATGAACCACGATGTCGGGGATTCAATCAATCCCGTATGCAATTCCCTTTGTCTATCGATATGTTACTTGCCCGAGATTTGATCGTCGGTATCCCTATACCTTGTTCAATCTCGTTACCGGCAAGTCTCTTTACTCGTTCCGTAACTCACATCATCCCGTGATCAACTCTTTGGTCACATTGTGCACATTATGATGATGTCCTACCGAGTGGGCCCAGAGATACCTCTCCGTTTACACGGAGTGACAAATCCCAGTCTCGATTCGTGCCAACCCAACAGACACTTTCGAAGATACCTGTAGTGCACCTTTATAGCCACCCAGTTACGTTGTGATGTTTGGTACACCCAAAGCATTCCTACGGTATCCGGGAGTTGCACAATCTCATGGTCTAAGGAAATGATACTTGACATTAGAAAAGCTCTGAGGAAACGAACTACACGATCTTGTGCTAGGCTTAGGATTGGGTCTTGTCCATCACATCATTCTCCTAATGATGTGATCCCGTTATCAACGACATCCAATGTCCATGGTGAGGAAACCGTAACCATCTATTGATCAACGAGCTAGTCAACTAGAGGCTTACTAGGGACATGGTGTTGTCTATGTATCCACACATGTATCTGAGTTTCCTATCAATACAATTCTAGCATGGATAATAAACGATTATCATGAACAAGGAAATATAATAATAACCTATTTATTATTGCCTCTAGGGCATATTTCCAACCATGGGTGTGTGTTCTGTAGGTGTGCGTGCGCTTTTGTGTGTGAGTGGCTCGGCTGGGCTCTGTCCACTAATGGCCAGCCCTTGATTAGATTAGTACTTCTTAGATTAGTAGTACTAGGTGTAGCTAGTATTAATTATTGCTAAGTTAGTCTAGTAGTAGATGACATGTAGGCCCCATTAAATAAGTCAGGTTTATTTATTTGTTTAGGTAAATAGTCTATGACATGTCGGCTACCACCTCCACTTTTGACCAGTTAAGTTGACTTGGTCAACTCGCATTAAAAGTAATTTAGAAAATCTAGAATATTGTTAAAACTATGAAAAATCGTAGAAAATAAACCGTAGCTCCGATAAAAAAGTTTTGTACATGACAGTTGCTCAGAACGACGAGACGAATCCGAATACGCAGCCCATTCGTTCGCCACACATCCCTAGCATAGCAAACATGCAACTTTCCCCCACCGGTCCGTTTGTCCGAAAACGCGAAACACCGGGAATACTTTCCCGGATGTTTCCCCCCTTCGCCGGTATCACCTACTACCGCGTTAGGGCACACCTAGCATCGCGTATTGCCCTATTACGCTTTGTGATGCTTTGATTGCTCTGTTATTTATTGTGTTCCCCCTTCGTACTTCTTTCCGGTAGACCCCGAGACCGCTGCCGATGCCCCCGTGATTGACTACATCAACGACGACCTCTCCTTGCCAGAGCGACCAGGCAAGCCCCCCTTTTGATCATCCCGATATCGCCCATTCCATTCTCTTATGCTTGCATTAGATTTTGCTACTGTTATTGTTTGCTCCTATTCTGATGCATAGCCTGCTTTTGGTAACCTGCTCATTGTACCTTACCTGCTTATCCTAAACTGCTTAGTATAGGTTGGTTAGTGATGCATCAGTGACCCCCACCTTGTCCTTGTTGCCCCTACTTCATCATTGAAGACCCGATCAACGGGATCGAAGACCAGGCCCCGGCACCGCACATCACTTTCCCCTTAGTTGCTCGACACTACTGGGTTACTATCGAGTGCCGAGGGTGAGACCTCTACAACACTTCTGATGTTAACCCTGTAGTGTAGCTATTCGGTCGTGGTCATCGGGGGTGATTCCGCCTTAACCACTTCCGATACGACTCTCTCGTGCAACCCCTCAAGTGTGAACCTCGGGGGTGGTTCCTCTTTGTTCACCTTGATGATTACATCGAGTGGAATTCACCGGGGGTGATTCCTCGGGTTTTCCCCTTGATGTTTCGACACACGGATACTTGGACTTTACAACTGTTACTTGCAAAGGCGGGTCGACCCTGAGGGGTACCCGCGAGTGATGTGGAGACGGGTTGACCTGGAGGGTGCCCGCGAGATAATTACGAGGCGCGGCCGAGCATTCCTAGCCCTTGCCGCAAGTCCCCGAGACGGGGCGACGGGGTCACATCTTTCGTGAGTCTCTGCTTGTTACCGCGCGTTCCTAATCCACTACGATTTGGATATTTGATCCGAGGGGCCTCTGGCCTGATAGCACTAACCATCACGTGGGCATAGTATGGGCGTTCTGCGTCGTATACATCAGTCGAAGCTTAATAGACGTCAGCGACTGAGCGGCGCGCGCCGGGTTGGACTGGTAAGCACCTGCCTTTTTTAGGGAGGTAGCTAGGTCTGCTCACCAGCTGCGTTCGCAACGGGCAGGAGTTCCCGGGGCGATGGCCCATGACCCCTGGGGGCATAGGTTTAATCCGGCATGCTGACCTCTCTATTAAGCCTAGGTCGGGTTGCGGTGTATTTTTGGCCGAGGCCGGGCATGACCCAGGAAAGTGTGTCCGGCCGGAGTTAATCGAGTGTGGTGGGTAAGTTGGTGCACCCCTGCAGGGAAGAAAACATCTATCGGACACTTGGAGTTTTATCCCGATCGATACAACTAGAACTGGATACTTGAGATGAGACTTGGATATGAAATTGGATAGTAAGGCTCTGGGATTGCTTTCTCGCAGGGAGTCGTGAAAGGATCTCTGGCCAAGGTTGATAACACTACTACTACTTTACTTTATGCTACTCTACTCCCTCCTGTTGCTGCAAGATGGTGGTTTCCAGAAGATGCTAGTCTTCGATAGGACTAGGTTTCCCCCTCTATTCTGGCATTTCTGCAGCTCAGTCCACATATACAGCCTTCCTTTGATAATGTTGCATATGTAGTGTAGATCCTTGCTTGCGAGTACTTTGGATGAGTGTACTTTGGATGAGTACTCACGGTTGCTTTGCTCCCCCTTTTTCCCCTTTCTTCTTCTTTCCGATTGATGCAACCAGATGTCGGAGCCCAGGAGCCAGATGCCATCGTCGATGCCTACTACTACGTGGAGATCGCTGACGACCAGGAGTAGTTAGGAGGCTCCCAGGCAGGAGGCCTTGCCTTTTCGATCGTTGTTGCTTTTGCGTTAGCCTTCTTAAGGCAAACTTGTCTAACTCATGTCTGTACTCAGATATTGTTGCTTCCGCTGACTCTTGTGTATTCGAGCTTATGTTTCGAGCCCTCGGGACCCTTGGCTTGTAATATAAAGCTTGTATTATTTTAATTTGTGTCTAGAGTTGTGTTGTGATATCTTCCCGTGAGTCCTTGATCTTGATCGTACACATTTGTGTGTATGATTAGTGTACGATTGAATCGAGGGCATCACAATGATGGCCATATCATATCACTTATATTGATTGCATGTGATGTTTATCCTTTATGCATCTTATTTTGCTTTGATTGACGGTAGCATTATAAGATGATCTCTCACTAAATTTCAAGGTACAAGTGTTCTTCCTGAGTATGCACCGTTGCGAAAGTTCGTCGTGCCGAGACACCACGTTATGATCGGGTGTGATAAGCTCTACGTTCACATACAACAGGTGCAAGCCAGTTTTGCACACGCAGAATACTCGGGTTAAACTTGACGAGCCTAGCATATGCAGATAAGGCCTCGGAACACTGAGACCGAAAGGTCGAGCATGAATCATATAGTAGATATGATCAATATAGTGATGTTCACCATTGAAAACTACTCCATCTCACATGATGATCGGACATGGTTTAGTTGATTTGGATCACGTGATCACTTAGATCATTAGAGGGATGTCTATCTAAGTGGGAGTTCTTAAGCAATATGATTAATTGAACTTTAATTTATCATGAACTTCGTACCTTATAGTATTTTGCATGTCTATGTTTTTGTAGATAGATGGCCCGTACTGTTGTTCTGTTGAATTTTAATGCGTTCCTAGAGAAAGCTAAGTTGAAAGATGATGATAGCAACTACACGGACTGGGTCCGTAACTTGAGGATCACCCTCATTGCTGCACAGAAGAATTATGTCCTGTAAGCACCGCTAGGTGCAAGACCCGCTGCAGGAGCAACACCGGACGTTGTGAACATCTGGCAGAGCAAAGCTGATGACTACTCGATAGTTCAGTGTGTCATGCTTTACGGCTTAGAACCGGGACTTCAACAATGTTTTGAACGTCATGGAGCATATGAGATGTTCCAGGAGTTGAAGTTAATATTTCAAGAAAATGCCCGGATTGAGAGATATGAAGTCTCCAATAAGTTCTACAGCTGCAAGATGGAGGAGAATAGTTCTGTCAGTGAGCATATACTCAAAATGTCTGGGTATAACAATCACTTGATTCAACTCGGAGTTAATCTTCTGATGATAGTGTCATTGACAGAATTCTTCAATCACTGCAACCAAGCTACAAGAGCTTCGTGATGAACTATAATATGCAAGGGATGAACAAGACAATTCCCGAGCTCTTCGCAATGCTAAAGGCTGCGGAGGTAGAAATCAAGAAGGAGCATCAAGTGTTGATGGTCAACAAGACCACCAGTTTCAAGAAAAAGGGTAAAGGGAAGAAGGGGAACTTCAAGAAGAACGGCAAGCAAGTTGCTGCTCAAGTGAAGAAGCTCAAGTCTGGACCTAAGCCTGAGACTGAGTGCTTCTACTGCAAAGGGACTGGTCACTGGAAGCGGAACTGCCCCAAGTATTTGGCGGTAAGAAGGATGGCAAGGTGAACAAAGTTATATGTGATATACATGTTATTGATGTGTAGCTTACTAATGCTCGCAGTAGTGCCTGAGTATTTGATACTGGTTCTATTGCTAATATTTGCAACTCGAAACAGGGACTACGGATTAAGCGAAGATTGGCTAAGGACGAGGTGACGCTGCGTGTGGGAAATGGTTCCAAAGTCGATGTGATCGCCGTCAGCACACTACCTCTACATCTACCTTCGGGATTAGTTTTAGACCTGAATAATTGTTATTTCGTGCCAGCGTTGAGCATGAACATTATATCTGGATCTTGTTTGATGTGAAACGGTTATTCATTTAAATCTGAGAATAATGGTTGTTCTATTTATATGAGTAATATCTTTTATGGTCATGCACCCTTGAAGAGTGGTCTATTTTTGTTGAATCTCAATAGTAGTGACACACATATTTATAATATTGAAGCCAAAAGATGCAGAGTTGATAATGATAGTCCGACTTATTTATGGCACTGCCGTTTGGGTCATATTGGTGTAAAGCGCATGAAGAAACTCCATTCTGATGGACCTTTGGAATCACTTGATTATGAATCACTTGGTACTTGCGAACCATGCCTCATGGGCAGGATGACTAAAACTCCGTTCTCCAGAACAATGGAGCGAGCAACAGATTTGTTGGAAATCATACATACTGATGTATGTGGTCCGATGAATATTGAGGCTCGTGGCGGGTATTGTTATCTTCTCACGTTCACAGATGATTTGAGCAGATATGGGTATATCTACTTGATGAAACATAAGTCAGAAACATTTGAAAAGTTCAAAGAATTTCAGAGTGAAGTGGAAAATCATCGTAACAAGAAAATAAAGTTTCTATGATCTGATCGTGGAGGAGAATATTTGAGTTACGAGTTTGGTCTTCATTTGAAACAGTGCGGAATAGTTTCACAACTCACGCCACCCGGAACACCACAACGTAATGGTGTGTCTGAATATCGTAACCGCACTTTATTATATATGGTGTGATCTATGATGTCTCTTACTGATTTACCGCTATCGTTTTGGGGTTATGCTTTAGAGACGGCTGCATTCATGCTAAATAGGGCACCATCTAAATCCGTTGAGATGACACCTTAAGAACCGTGGTTTGGCAAGAAACCCAAGTTGTCGTTTCTTAAAGTTTGGGGCTTCGATGCTTATGTGAAAAAGCTTCAACCTGATAAGCTCGAACCCAAATCGGACAAATGTGTCTTCATAGGATACCCAAAGGAGACTGTTGGGTACACCTTCTATCACAGATCCGAAGTCAAGACATTCGTTGCTAAGAATGGATCCTTTCTAGAGAAGGAATTTCTCTCAAAAGAAGTGAGTGGGAGGAAAGTAGAACTTGATGAGGTAACTGTACTTGCTCCCTTATTGGAAAGTAGTTCATCACAGAAATCAGTTCCTGTGACTCCTACACCAATTAGTGAGGAAGCTAATGATGATGATCATATAACTTCAGATCAAGTTCCTACTAAACCTCGTAGGTCAACCAGAGTAAGATCGGCACCAGAGTGGTATGGTAATCCTGTTCTGGAGGTCATGTTACTTGACCATGACGAACCTACGAACTATGAGGAAGCGATGATGAGCCCAGATTCCGCAAAATGGCTTGAGGCCATGAAATCTGAGATGGGATCCATGTATTTGGACAAAGTGTGGACTTTGGTTGACTTGCCCGTTGATCGGTAAGCCATAGAGAATAAATGGATCTTCAAGAAGAAGACTGACGCTGATGGTAATGTTACTGTCTACAAAGCTCGACTTGTTGCGAAAGGTTTTCGACAAGTTCAAGGAGTTAACTACGATGAGACCTTCTTACCCTTAGCGATGCTTAAGTCTGTTCGAATCATGTTAGGAATTGTTGCATTTTATGATTATGAAAGTTGGCAAATGGATGTAAAGACTGCATTCCTGAATGGATTTCTGGAAGAAGAGTTGTATATGATGCAACCCGAAGGTTTTATCGATCCAAAGGATGCTAACAAAGTGTGCAAGCTCCAGCAATCCATTTATGGACTGGTGCAAGCATCTCGGAGTTGGAATAAACGCTTTGATAGTGTGATCAAAGCATATGGTTCTATACATACTTTTGGAGAAGCCTGTATTTACAAGAAAGTGAGTGGGAGCTCTGTAGCATTTCTAATATTATATGTGGATGGCATATTGTTGATTGGAAATGATATAGAATTTCTGGATAGCATAAAAGGATACTTGAACAAGAGTTTTTCAATGAAAGACCTCGGTGAAGCTGCTTATATATTGGGCATCAAGATCTATAGAGATAGATCAAGACGCTTAATTGGACTTTCACAAAGCACATACCTTGATAAAGTTTTGAAGAAGTTAAAAATGGATCAAGCAAAGAATGGGTTCTTGCCTGTGTTACAAGGTGTGAAGTTGAGTCAGACTCAGTGCCCGACCACTGCAGAAGATAGAGAGAAAATGAAAGCTATTCCCTATGCTTCAGCCATAGGCTCTATCATGTATGCAATGCTGTGTGCCAGACCTAATGTGTGCCTTGCTATTAATTTAGCAGGGAGGTACCAAAGTAATCCAGGAGTGGATCACTGGACAGCGGTCAAGAACATCCTGAAATACCTGAAAATGACTAAGGATATGTTTCTTGTTTATGGAGGTGACAAATAACTCATCGTAAATGGTTACGTCGATGCAAGCTTTGACACTGATCCGGATGACTCTAAGTCACAAACCGGATACGTATTTATATTGAACGGTGGAGCTGTCAGTTGGTGTAGTTCTAAGCAAAACGTTGTGGCGGGATCTACGTGTGAAGTGGAGTACATAGCTGCTTCGGAAGCAGCAAATGAAGGAGTCTGGATGAAGGAGTTCATATCCGATCTAGGTGTCATACCTAGTGCATCAGGTCCAATGAAAATCTTTTGTGACAATACTGGTACAATTGCCTTGGCAACAGAATCCAGATTTCACAAGAGAACCAAGCACATCAAGAGACGCTTCAATTCCATTCGCGATCAAGTCAAGGAGGGAGACATAGAGATTTGCAAGATACATACGGATCTGAATGTTGCAGACCCGTTGACTAAGCATCTCTCACGAGCAAAACATGATCAGCACCAAGACTCCATGGGTGTTAGAATCATTACTATGTAATCTAGATTACTGACTCTAGTGCAAGTGGGTGACTTAAGGAAATATGCCCTAGAGGCAATAATAAAGTTGTTATTTATATTTCCTTATATCATGATAAATGATTATTATTAATGCTAGAATTGTATTAACCGAAAACTTAGTACATGTGTGAACACATAGACAAATAGAGTGTCACTAGTATGCCTCTACTTGACTAGCTCGTTAATCAAAGATGGTTAAGTTTCGTAGCCATAGACATGAGTTGTCATTTGATGAACAGGATCACATCATTAGAGAATGATGTTATTGACTTGACCCATTCCGTTAGCTTAGCACTTAATCGTTTAGTATGTTGCTATTGCTTTCTTTATGACTTATACATGTTCCTATGACTATGAGATTATGCAACTCCCAAATACCGGAGGAATACTTTGTGTGCTATCAAATGTCACAACGTAACTAGGTGATTATAAAGATGCTCTACAGGTGTCTCCGATGGTGTTTGTTGAGTTGGCATAGATCGATATTAGGATTTGTCACTCCAATTGTCGGAGAGGTATCTCTGGGCCCTCTCAGTAATGCACATCACTATAAGCCGTGCAAGCAATGTGACTAATGAGTTAGTTGCGGGATGATGCATTACGGAACGAGTAAAGAGACTTGCCGGTAACGAGATTGAACTAGGTATTGAGATACCGACGATTGAATCTCGGGCAAGTAACATACCGATGACAAAGGGAACAACGTATGTTGTTATGCGGCTTGACCGATAAAGATCTTCGTAGAATATGTTGGAGCCAATATGAGCATCCAGGTTCCGCTATTGGTTATTGACCAGAGACGTGTCTCGGTCATGTCTACATAGTTCTCGAACCCGTAGGGTTCGCACGCTTAACGTTCGGTGACGATCGGTATTATGAGTTTATGTGTTTTGATGTACCGAAGGTTGTTCGGAGTCCCGGATATGATCACGGACATGACGAGGAGCCTCAAAATGGTCGAGACATAAAGATTGATATATTGGACAGCTATATTCGGACACCGGAAGTGTTCTGGGCGATTTCAGAGAAAACCGGAGTGCCGGAGGGTTACCGGAACACCCCCCCCCCCCCCCCGGGAACTAGTGGGCCTAGATGGGCCTTAGTGGAGAGAGAGAGGGGCGGCCAGAGCAGGCCGCGCGCCCCCTCCCCCTTGAGTCCAAATTGGACTAGGAAGGGGGGCGGCGCCCCCCTTTTTCCTTCCCCTCTCCTACTCCTTCCTTCCCCCTCCTAGTAGGACTAGGAAAGGAGGAATCTACTCCTACTAGGAGGAGGATTCCTCCCCTCCTTGGCGCGCCCTAGGGCCAGCCGGCCTTCCCCCTTGATCCTTTATATACGGGGGCAGGGGCACCCTAGAACACACAACAGACAACTGTCTTAGCCGTGTGCGGTGCCCCCCTCCACCATAATCCACCTCAGTCATATCGTCGTAGTGCTTAGGCGAAGCCCTACGCTGGTAACTTCATCATCACCGTCATCACGCCGTCATGCTGACGAAGCTCTCCCTCGACACTCAGCTGGATCGAGAGTTCGTGGGACGTCACCGAGCTAAACGTGTGCAGATCGCGGAGGTGCCGTACTTTCGGTACTAGAATCGGTCGGATCGTGAAGACGTACGACTACATCAACCGCGTTGTCATAACGCTTCCGCTTATGGTCTACGAGAGTACGTGGACTACACTCTCCCGCTTGTTGCTATGCATCACATAGATCTTGCGTGATCGTAGGAAATTTTTTGAAATTGCTGCATTCCCCAGCAGCCTTTTCTCTAAAAAAGGTTCTGAAACAAAATTGCGTACTTTATCAAGACACACGCCGGGATGGGCGGGCGGCGTTTCGGAGCCGGGGCTCATCTAGAGCATCTCCAACAGACGCGCGGCGCGCTAAAAACAGTATACAGCATCGGAATCGCCAGCTTTTGCGCGCCGCGGTGCGCTGGCTCCAGCGACTGCTGCAAAATATAGAGCGCCCGAGCCGCTCTAACAGATGCGCTAAACTGCAGTGCGCGCGAGCAGCCGGCGTTTGCCATATGTTGCATTTTGGAGACAATATGGTGATATTTCAAACATCAAAACAAGACATGGCATAGTTTAAAATCATCCAAACAAGTTCATGACATAAAAGTTCAATTTCA
This sequence comes from Triticum aestivum, assembly GCF_018294505.1. Classification (NCBI taxonomy): domain Eukaryota; kingdom Viridiplantae; phylum Streptophyta; class Magnoliopsida; order Poales; family Poaceae; genus Triticum; species Triticum aestivum. The sequence continues at coordinate 442,870,431 of NC_057805.1, forward strand.
TGCCCACAACATCATCCAATCAAGTTCAAAATCCGAAAGTTCATGACATAAAAATTCACACAAACGAATGGCACATCAACAATCATGCCTCGTCCTCATCTTCATCCTCCTCTTCCTCCGATTCATCATCCTCATCCGAAGACGATTCTTCCTCCTCCTCTTCATTGTCGCGCGCCGCATCATCATGTGGAGCTCAGAAGGTGTTGGCAAGATCTTCAACGGCATCATGCGAAGGTGTGTGAGGCACACCGGAAGACATTCCACCCATGCCGCCGGAGGTGCTCCCGTGCCTCCCATGAGAGACGCAAAACTCATGCCTCCCATGGTAGCTCCGAAGCCACCCATGCCTCCCATGTCCCCCATGGTAGCTCCGAAGCCACCCATGGTAGCTCCGACGCCACCGATGCCTCCCATTGAGGGAGTCCTAGATTAGGGGGTCCTCGGACAGCCGGACTATATCCTTTGGCTGGACTGTTGGACTATGAAAATACAATATTGAAGACTTCGACCCGTGTCCGGATGGGACTCTCCTTGGCGTGGAAGGCAAGCTTGGCAATATAGATATGTAGATCTCCTCCCTTGTAACCGACTCTGTGTAACCCTAGCCCCCTCCGGTGTCTATATAAACCGGAGGGTTTAGTCCGTAGGACAACAACAATCATACCATAGGCTAGCTTCTAGGGTTTAGCCTCTACGATCTCATGGTAGATCAACTCTTGTAATACTCATATCATCAAGATCAATCAAGCAGGAAGTAGGGTATTACCTCCATCGAGAGGGCCCAAACCTGGGTAAACATTGTGTCCCCCGCCTCCTGTTACCATCCGCCTTAGACGCACAGTTCGGGACCCCCTACCCGAGATCCGCCGGTTTTGACACCGACATTGGTGCTTTCATTGAGAGTTCCACTGTGTCGTCATCATAAGGCTGGATGGCTCGCCTTGTTGTCAAGGACAACATCACCTCTAGGGGAGCCCTGGCTATAGGCCGAACTCTCCGACTAGGCGGTTTCGTCATGACCGCCTGTTCGGCCGCTGCGCCGACGATGACTTCTCGGGTCATCGAAAACAGCCTCCACGTCAGCTCGGGACTCGCCGAGCAGTTGGATCCAATGGAGCTCTCTTCTTTGAACGAGCTCTTGGATCGCATCGCCGCTTTGGGAGTCGCTCCGGACTATGATCAGTTCGGGCTTAAACCCGACCAAAGGGAGATTGACTCCCCGTCGGTCACCCATCAGATAGCGGTGGTGGAGGAGCAATGCGGCGATTCTTCCTCTATCTTGAGGACAAACTATGTCCGGATTCCCAAGCTCTCTGAGCCGGATACCCGTCTACGGGAGGACATCGCCCAAACCCTGAACCTAGAATCAGGCAGCGGGCCAGACCTATTGGGCAACATCTCGGAGCCCGAACTGCCAAGATCGGAAACTCCTCCGCCCCTGGGTCTCAGATCGGGTCAAGGTTCAGACTTAAATCCACCCACCCACCCAGATATAAACGATCTTTCCCACATTAGACAAGAGCCCCAGGAGACAGTACATCACTATTGGGCCAGATTCCTCCTTGTAATGAACAAGGTCAAGGACTGTCGCGAGGAAGACGCAATTTCATTCTTTTGCAATAATTGCACGGACAAGGGAATCCTCAATGCCATAAGTCGCCGTGACATAGCACACTTCACTGACTTGGCGGCCATAGTACGGAAGTACTGTGCGATGGAAAGCGCCTGGAAAACCCAAACAAAATTTTGGGATAATCCGGCTCCGACAAAACCCCCAGTCCGAACTAAAAGGGTGCACTCTCGTAAGTCACCCGACCCAATTACAAAGAAGCAAAAGCCCACTACAGGGCGTAGAACCATATTCGAGGGATGACTTAATGGGCCATGCAAAATTCCCAGTACAGCGGATACCATACCAACACACAACCTTAGAGCATGTTGGGTACTCCGGCAGGTGGCCAAGAGCGGTGAAGATCTCCTCATTAACAATACCGCAGAACACCATCCCGTGGAGAACAACAATACAGTATTGACAGTCTTCGAGACCTTCGCCTCAAATAATAGGCGTAAACGAGCACTTCGCAGCCTTGCCGAAGTCTGCCACGTGGCAGCAATAAATCCATGGAGTGACACGGCTATCACCTTCAATGCCAGTGACGAACCTAAATTCCGAACAGCCTGAGCACCAGCCGCCTTGGTCCTTAGTCCAATTGTGGACGGCTTCCGGCTTACTAAAGTGCTCATGGACGGCGGCAGCGGATTAAACCTCATCTATGAGGAGACTCTTCAAAAAATGGAAATAGAAAGAAACCGCATTGAGCAAAGCAGCATGACCTTCAGAGGAATCATCCCTAGTCGGGAGGCACGATGCGCTGGGAAAATCACACTAGATGTGGTATTCGGCACGCCGGAGAATTATAGGTCCGAAGAAATCACATTCCAAGTGGCCCCGTTCAGTAGCGGATACCACGCCCTTCTAGGGCGGGAGGCATTCACGATCTTCCAAGCCATACCCCATTACGGGTACATGAAGCTCAAAATGCCCGGGCCCAATGGAATCATCACTCTAGCTAGTGATCCAGACATAGCACTCCGCGCTGAAAACAAAACAGCCGCACTGGCCCTCGAGGCATTATCCGAAGCCCTCGCGGCCGAGGAATTAACTGCGTTGTGCTCCACAGTGGACAGGGACGACGTGATACTCGACAAAAGATCCAAGTCCACCTCTTTTAAACCAGCGGATGAAATAGTCAAATTCCAAGTCCACCCAACGGACCCTACAAAAACAGCATCCATCGGGGCACAGTTAAACCCCGCTGTAGACGCCGCACTACGGGAGTTCCTGTGCGAGAATTGGGACATATTCGCCTGGCATCCTTCAGACATGCCAGGAATCCCACGCAGGCTGGCCGAGCATAGCCTTAACATTCTAAAGGGATTCAAGCCGGTCAAGCAGACTCTTCGGCGTTTCTCTGAACCTAAGCGACAAGCCATGGGAGAGGAGCTAGCCAAGTTACTGGAGGCCGGATTCATTAGAGAAATAAAACATCCGAACTGGCTAGCAAACCTGGTGATGGTATCAAAGAAGGATAAATCCTGGCGCCTATGTGTCGATTTCAAGGACCTTAACAAGGCTTGCCCCAAGGATCCCTTCCCCCTCCCCCGCATCGATCAAATTATCGACGCTGCTGCAGGACACGACTCATTGTGTTTCCTCGACGCATACTCCGGATACCATCAAATCAAGATGGCGGAGTCCGACCAAGCCGCAACAGCATTTATCACCCCATACGGCCCCTTCTGTTTTAACACCATGCCCTTTGGGCTCAAGAACCCTAGTCACATGGCTTATATATAGTACAATAAAACCCGTACCAGTAAGCTTAAGCACCCACGGATCGCGTGGGCCTGGCCGCTGGAAAACTTGAAATCCAGGCGCAAGCTTAAGCACCCACGGATCCAGCAATGGCGCCAGCACCACAGCAAGAAGCTTCTCGGAAGCTCAACGTAGTGGAGAGCGCCGTCGTAGCGCCCTGGCCGATCCCTCCGGTGCCGGAGACCTCCCTCCCGCTCACCTTCTTCGATGTCTTCTGGCTCAACTTCCCGCCGGTGGAGCGCGTCTTTTTCTACCACCTCGTCCCCGGCCCCGGCGCCGCCACTACCGCCACCATCCTCTCCAACCTCAAGACCTCACTCGCCCAAGCCCTCCGCGCCTTCTACCCGCTCGCCGGCCGCCTGCGCCTCAGGCCCGGCACCACCGACCGCCACGAGCTCCACTACCAGCCCGGTGACGGCGTCACCTTCACCGTCGCCATGTACGACCTCGACGTCGACGAGCTGGCCCTGGACGAGCCGAGGGAGGTCGCCAAGATCGCACAGCTCGTGCCGCCTCTCCCGGACGGCGGCGCGGTGCTCGCCCTGCAAGCCACCGTGCTGCGCGGCGGCCGCGGCCTCTCCGTCGGCATGGCCCTGCATCACGCTGCCTGCGACGGGGCATGCTCCACCCATTTCCTCCACACCTGGGCGGCGGCCAGCGCCGGCGCCGTCGCGCCGGCGCCCCCTGTCATTGACAGAACTCTCGTCAAGGACCCAAGTGGTCTTTGCGACGCCTTCATTAGAGCCATGGCGAGTACCGAGAAGAAGGATTACGTCAAGATGCCCGGCGATAAGCTCCTCGCCACCTTCACTCTGTCCATAGAAGACATACAACGCATCAAGGACGTCGTCCTGCTCGCCGCGGCTGGCAAGGCGGGCGCGCCGCCGCGATGCTCCTCGCTGGTTGCCACCTTCGGCTTCATCTGGTCATGCCACCAGCGGGCTAAAGATGACAAAGCAAGTAACGGAGGCGGCGGCGACCCGACCTACTTCATCTTCCCCGTCGACCACCGCTCGCGGATGGAGCCTGCTCCCATTCCGGACGAGTACCTCGGCAACTGCGTCGGCGCCGCCCTGCAGGGCGCGCCCAAGGACCGACTCGCCATGCCCGGCGCTGTTGGCCTCGTCACCGCGTGCACGGCGGTTGCTGCGGCGATCGAGCAGGCGGTGGGCGTCGGCAGCATTCGGTCACCGGAGCTGTGGTGGGAGCGGATAAGGGAGGCCATATTATCCGGCGGCGGCGTGCTGACCGTGGCAGGGTCGCCGAAGTTCCGGGTCTACGACGTCGACTTTGGGTTCGGGCAGCCGGCCAAAGTGGAGATCGTATCCGTGGCGAGGACTGGCGCCCTGGCGGTGGCGGAGAGCCGCCGGAGCAGCGGCGGAATTGAGGTGGGCATATCTCTGCCAGCGGATGCCATGCGGAGGTTCCAATGCTGCTTCCACGATGCCATCGCTTGGCTGCAGTGCACAACACCATTAAACAAGTAGAGTGGTCGATTAATGCACACTTCGATGCCTATGGGTGCACGTGATGGAGTGGACTGGTCACTAGAGCGCACATGCAGCAGCATCAACATGCCCATACCGTATCTACACCACCCTGTTTTGTAAGTGTACTAGAAAATATGCCCGTGCGTTGCAACGGAGGAAAACAACCCCCACACGCCTTTGCCCATTGAATATGTCTAAAGGCCTCACCTTTATGCTCCTAACATAATAAACATGACTAATATCTCACCCTCATGTCCACATCCTTCATTTCGATATGACATCACACCCATGTTCCCGCTTGTCCTCTTTGTCGTCCTCATCGCAAGTGGTCACGGTACCAGTTATCAGTAACCAATGATGGCCAGGTCCAATAGCTGCATTGTTGAGCCTCCTTCATGTCCTTCGAGATAAAGACCGTTGAACACAGATTTTTTTTTACATTCGTCTAATATAATATGGAAAAGGCACTACACCTAATATATGTCTGTGTTATCATGTAAATTGAGTAGTTTGTGTTAGATAGACCGTGAATCCTTAGTTGGACTCCTCATACATTATTGTGGGTTGTCACTGAACCGAGCTAGGCTAGTCGTATGTGAAGACCCGATGGAGAAAAAGGTTCGTACCATATCCCTAGTTTAATAAATTGAACAAAAACAATACATCTGTGGGCATTTTATTTTCTTAATCCTCATAATAATGTTATTAAAAATTACAGTTTTTATGATTAAATTCCTTTTATGGGTAATTTATCGGCGCTTCCAATACACATTTCTCCTTTAGTACGTAGTCTCATGAATCTAGTTTTTTTAAGAATATGTCACGTCTAATTCTTCCCTTCTTTTTTTATTTCTATGCCATGACTCATGTTTTGAATTCCAGCACATCATCGTTTGGTCCACCATATATCTTTCCGTGTCACGTGTATGTTTGAATTCCAGCCCATCACCTATTAATAATCCACCGTGTATCTTCCTTCCATCTCAGGTCTAATTCTCCTCTTCCTAGCCCTCAAAAAAAAGTTCTCCTCTTCCTTTTTATTTCTCTCTCTCCTAGTTCTTCATTCCTTTGGCAGGTCTCATGTCATTTGACATGTAGTTGTCTCAAATAAATTTCCCTCATTTATTTTTTTGTCACGTCGTTCCTTACCCTTGGCTTATTGCTTCCCAAATCAGCTCCTTGATACCTTAAAACTCAAAAAGGTATATCTACTGGAGGGATTATCTGTAAGCAACCAAGTTGAGGCTATTTAATAGACAGAACAACCTTCACCTAAACACAAATGTTGATCTAGCTCAATCGGTTACGATGAATTTACCTGCACGGGGAGGGAGGTCGCTAGTTTGATTCCAAACGAGAACTAATATTTTTACCTTGCCTGCCTTGGCCCGGCTTCGCTGGGCCACAACATAGACTGAGGCCGAGCGAGACACATGAGACATTCATAAAAACAAACACACTGAGGAATAAAAAAAGCTAAGCATTTTTCTTTCACAGGGAAGAAAAGGCATTTTTTTCTTTCACTTGTGTGGCCCTTGTGCGAGACGGATGAAAAATCATATGCGATGGACAGACCAAATCAGAGAACCGCACATTTCTTTATTAGTAGGTACAAATTAAAAAGCGTTAGATACAGTACCTCCCAGTTTTCAAAAACTGTTCATATTTTCAAAAAAAAATGTTTGCTTTTTAAAATTTAAATTTAAAACAAATATTTATGTTTGAGAAAATGTTCTCAAATTCGGAAAAAAACGTTCTCTATAGTACCTCCTAGTTTTCAAAAAATCTTTGTGTTTTAAAAAATGTTCAGGTTTCAAAAAACCTACAAATAAAAATATTGTTCTTTGTGAAAAATATACTCGAGTTTCAAATTTTTTATTATAAATTTGCTAAATTATTCGCGTTCTAAAATATATCTACTTAAAAAATGTTTTGCCTTTTGTTCTTAGGGTCTGGCGCTGCTGGTCGCTAATTTAGGATGTCGTGCTGCAACATAAACATGATGTAGGGTTTAGTCCAGTGGCTAGCACTCTGATACGTCGAGCATGAGCGCCTGGGTTCGAGTCTTCGTGGCCCTTAATTTTTTTTCTTGGCCTTTTTTCACTCGGGCTAGCTGTTGGTACAGCATCCGCTAGTGGGCCGGCCCATCCGGCTCGTCTGTGTGCGTGTGCGATTTTTTTTGGCAGAAACAGATCGGGACGAACGAAAAACTACTGGTCGAACGTACGAAAACGAATCTCGGTCCCACCTTATTAAACCAAAAAAGTGGAGAAACAATCCTTCCTTTAATATTAGGAAGAGATAAAAATAACTCCATGCGTATAAGTCACCTGAGTATATTGCATAAACTCAATCCAACTGCTTTTGCATAAGTACTCTCCTAAGAGCATCTACAGTCGTACGCCGCAAACAATCCCTCATATGCCCGCGAACGCGTCCGGTCAATGACCAGATAAGAGAAAAAAAAGAAAAACGTGACCTAACCGGACTCCTCATATCATCCCTATACGCCCGGCCTGTCCGCGAATCGTCATATCCATCTCAAATATGGGGAGGATATGAGGGCTTGCGGACGCGCCCGGGCGTGTCGGGCATTCCGCCACATAGGACACGGCCCCACCCTGGATCACCTTTTCTCTTTCTTTATTCATTATTTTATTTCTCTCTTCATCTCCACCAATCACAGGCAATTGATTGGACATATGAGAAGAAAAATGAGGAGTGTGGTTGCGCGGACGGATAAATAGGGGCTCAAAACGGACACGTCCGGTCACACTGGTCGGGCGCGTCCGCGGGCGTTTAAGGGGTCATATTTATTATGTCCGGCTGTAGATGCTCTAAGAATGTCTTTCGTCCCGCTTTAGCTTTATAAACAGGGCTTTTAACATTTATATGCCACTAGTTTTGTCTCACTGCTCAGTTTTGCAACTAAAATTTTTAGTGGCTCAAAAATGTCGTCGCTTCAGTAGATGCATGCTCAAAAATGCAACTGGCTACCATTACAGTCAGCTCAAATCTCGTTTGACACGTTATAATAACATAAATACCTATGTACCAACATGTCAGCGCGCTCTCTCTCTGTCTCACTACAATAAAGTGTGGGTCCCATTTAATCCTAACAGTGTCCTTATTGTCCTGTAAAATTATTGCTTGCTAACTCCTGACAAGTGGAGCTCACACTTATCATTGTGAGATAGAGAGAATTGGCATGTGGGTCTAGGGGTATTTTTGTCATATAACATGGTCAACGGGTCAACGGGTTTGACCTGACAATAACGATGTCGATCTAATGACATTTTTGAGTAAACGTCTAACGGAATGATGGCATTTTGGAGATATCTAATGGCATTTTTTAGCAAGCATCTCATAGAACAATGGCATTTTTGAGCAGTTGTAATTTCTAATGGCAAAACTTAGTAGGACACAACTAGTGGCATAAATGATAAAATCCCTTATATGTAAAGCAGCAAACCAAAGTATATGGTCAAACGATACAATAAGACGAGGAGCCACATTACAAAGCAAGATACAACATGAGCCTTGAACAAGCCTAACACCTCAATGAGGCCGACCGATGACCCTGAGTGTTGGAAATATGCCCTAGAGCCAATAATAAATTGGTTATTATCATATTCTCGTTCATGATAAATGTTTATTATTCATCCTAGAATTGTATTGATCGGAAACTTAAATACATGTGTGGATACATAAACTACACCGTGTCCCTAGTAAGCCTCTACTAGACTAGCTCATTGATCAAAGATGGTTAATATTTCCTAACCATAGACATGAGTTGTTGTTTGATAATGGGGTCACATCATTAGGAGAATCGTGTGATGGACAGACCCAACTGTAAGCTTAGCATCAGATCATTTAGTTATTTGCTATAGCTTTCTTCATGTCAAGTATATGTTCCTTCGACCATGAGATCATGCCACTCCCGGATACCAGAGAAATGCCTTGTGTGCTATCAAACATCACTTCGTAACTGGGTGATCACATAAAGGTGCTCTAAAGGTATCTTCGAAGGTGTCTGTTGGGTTGCATGGATCGAGACTGGGATTTGTCGCTCCGTGTGATGGAGAGATATCTTTGGGCCCTCTCGGTAATACAACATCGTAAAGAGCTTGCAAGCAATCTGCCTAATGAGTTAGTCACGGGATCTTGTATTATGGAACGAGTAAAGAGACTTGCCGGCAATGAGATTGAACTAGGTATGGAGATACCGACGATCGAATCTCGGGCAAGTAACATATCGCTGAACAAAGGGAATTGCATACGGGATTGACTGAATCCTTGACATCGTGGTTCAACCGACAAAGATCTTCGTGTAATATGTAGGAACCAATATCTACATCCAGGTCCCGCTATTGGTTATTGACCGGAGAGGTGTCTTGGTCATGTCTACATGATTCTCAAACCCGTAGGGTCCGCGCGCTTAACATTCGATGACGCTGGAGTAGTATTGGGATATGTGCATTGGTAACCGAATGTTGTTCAAAGTCCTGGATCAGATACCGGACATCACGAGGAGCTCCGGAATGGTCCAGAGGTAAAGATTCATATATAGGAAGTCATGTTTTGGTCGCCGGAAAAGTTTCGGGCATTATCGGTATTGTACCAGGAGTGCCGAAAGGAGTCCGGGGGTCCACCTACCCTAGGGGGCCACATGGGCTGTAGGGGTTGTGCCCTGGCCTACATGGGCCAGGGGCACCAGCCCCAAGAGGCCCATGCGCTTAGAACAAGGAAAAGAGGAAGAGCCCTAAGGGGGGAGGCACCCCCCTAGGTGCCTTGGGGAGGGAGGATTCCTCCCTAGGCTGGCGCCCCCTCCTTTGGAGTGTTGGGGAACGTAGTATTTAAAAAAATTACCTGTGATCACGCAAGATCTATCTAGGAGAAGCATAGCAACAAGCGGGGAGAGTGTGTCCACTTACCCTCGTAGACCGAAAACGGAAGCGTTTAGTAACGCGGTTGATGTAGTCGAACATCTTCGTGATCCAACCGATCCAAGTACCGAACGTACGACACCTCCGCGATCTGCACACGTTCAGCTTGGTGACGTCCCTCAAACTCTTGATCTAGTTGACGCCGAAGGAGAGTTCTGTCAGCACGATGGCGTAGTGACGGTGACGGTGAAGTTACCGGCACAGGGCTTCGCCTAAGCACTACGACGATATGACCGAGGTGTGTATCTGTGGAGGGGGGCACCGCACACGGCTAAAAGATCAACTTGTATGTCTTTGGGGTGCGCCCCTCCCACGTATATAAAGGGGGGAGAAGGAAAGGGCAGGCCAAGGGGGGGCGCGCCCTAGAGAGGAGTCCTACTTGGACTTCCGGTCCAAGTAGGATTCGCCCCCCCTTTCCTATTCCAAGTAGGAGAAGGAGGGAAGGGGGAGGAGGGGAGAAGGAAGGAGGGGGGCGCCGCCCCCTCCTAGTCCAATTCAGACCAGCCCATGGGGGGGCGCGGCCAACCCTTGAGGCCCCTCTCTCCTTTCCCCTAAAGCCCACTAAGGCCCATTACTCTCCCGGGGGGTTCCAGTAACCTCCCGGTACTCCGGAAAATACCCGAAACACTTCGGAACCATTCCGGTGTCCGAATATAACCTTCCAATATAGCAATCTTTATGTCTCGACCATTTCGAGACTCCTCGTCATGTCCGTGATCTCATCCGGGACTCCGAACAACCTTCGGTACATCGAATCACATAACTCATAATACAAATCATCATCGAACGTTAAGCGTGCGGACCCTACGGGTTCGAGAAGTATGTAGACATGACCGAGACACATCTCCGGTCAATAACCAATAGCGGAACCTGGATGCTCATATTGGCTCCTACATATTCTATGAAGATCTTTATCGGTCAAACCGCATAACAACATACGTTGTTCCCTTTATCATCGGTATGTTACTTGCCCGAGATTCGATCGTCGGTATCTACATACCTAGTTCAATCTCGTTACCGGCAAGTCTCTTTAGTCGTTCTATAATGCATCATCCCGCAACTAACTCATTAGTCACATTGCTTGCAAGGCTTATAGTGATGTGCATTACCGAGAGGGCCAAGAGATACCTCTCTGACAATCGGAGTGACAAATCCTAATCTCGATCTATGCCAACTCAACAAACACCATCGGAGACACCTGTAGAGCATCTTTATAATCACCCAGTTACGTTGTGACGTTTGATAGCACACTAAGTGTTCCTCCGGTATTCGGGAGTTGCATAATCTCATAGTCATAGGAACATGTATAAGTCATGAAGAAAGCAATAGCAATAAACTAAACGATCATAGTGCTAAGCTAATGGATGGGTCTTGTCCATCACATCATTCTCTAATGATGTGATCCCGTTCATCAAATGACAACACATGTCTATGGCTAGGAAACTTAACCATCTTCGATTAACGAGCTAGTCTAGTAGAGGCATACTAGGGACACTATGTTTGTCTATGTATTCACACATATACTAACTTTCCGGTTAATACAATTCTAGCATGTATAATAAACATTTATCATGATATAAGGAAATATAAAAAACAACTTTATTATTGCCTCTAGGGCATATTTCCTTCAGTCTCCCACTTGCACTAGAGTCAATAATCTAGATTACATAGTAATGATTCTAACACCCATGGAGTCTTGGTGCTGATCATGTTTTGTTCGTGAGAGAGGATTAGTCAACGGGTCTGGAACATTCAGATCCGTATGTATTTTGCAAATCTCTATGTCTCCCTCCTTGACTTGATCGCGGATGGAATTGAAGCGTCTCTTTATGTGCTTGGTTCTCTTGTGAAATCTGGATTCCTTTGCCAAGGCAATTGCACCAGCATTGTCACAAAAGATTTTCATTGGACCCGATGCACTAGGTATGACACCTAAATCGAATATGAACTTCTTCATCCAGACTCCTTCATTTGCTGCTTCCGAAGCAGCTATGTACTTCGCTTCACACGTAGATCCCGCCACGACGCTTTGCTTAGAACTGCACCAACTGACAGCTCCACCGTTCAATATAAATACGTATCCGGTTTGTGACTTAGAGTCATCCGGATCAGTGTCAAAGCTTGCATCGACATAACCATTTACGACGAGCTCTTTGTCACCTCCATAAACGAGAAACATATCCTTAGTCCTCTTTAGGTATTATAGGATGTTCTTGACCGCTGTCCAGTGATCCACTCCTGGATTACTTTGGTACCTCCCTACTATACTTATAGCAAGGCACACATCAGGTCTGGTACACAGCATTGCATACATGATAGAACCTATGGCTGAGGCACAGGGAATGACTTTCATTTTCTCTCTATCTTCTGCAGTGGTCGGGCATTGAGTCTCACTCAACTTCACACCTTGTAACACAGGCAAGAACCCTTTCTTTGACTGGTCCATTTTAAACTTCTTCAAAATCTTATCGAGGTATGTGCTTTGTGAAAGTCCAATTAAGCGTCTTGATCTATCTCTATAGATCTTGATGCCCAATATGTAAGCAGCTTCACCAAGGTCTTTCATAGAAAAACTTTTATTCAAGTATCCCTTTATGTTATCCAGAAATTCTATATCATTTCCAATCAACAATATGTCATCCACATATAATATTAGAAATGCTACAGAGCTCCCACTCACTTTCTTGTAAATACAGGCTTCTCCAAAAGTCTGTATAAAACCATATGCTTTGATCACACTATCAAAACGTTTATTCCATCTCCGAGAGGCTTGCACCAGTCCATAAATGGAGTGCTGGAGCTTGCACACTTTGTTAGCACCCTTTGGATTTACAAAACCTTCTGGTTGCATCATATACAACTCTTCTTCTAGAAATCCATTCAGGAATGCAGTTTTGACGTCCATTTGCCAAATTTCATAATCATAAAATGCGGCAATTGCTAACATGATTCGGACAGACTTAAGCATCGCTACGGGTGAGAAAGTCTCATCATAGTCAACTCCTTGAAATTGTCGAAAACCTTTCGCAGCAAGTCGAGCTTTGTAGACAGTAACATTACCGTCAGCGTCAGTCTTCTTCTCGAAGATCCATTTATTCTCTATGTCTTGCCGATCATCGCGCAAGTCAACGGAAGTCCACACTTTGTTCTCATACATGGATCCCATCTCAGATTTCATGACCTCAAGCCATTTCGCGGAATCTGGGCTCATCATCGCTTCCTCATTGTTCGTAGGTTCGTCATGGTCTAGTAACATGACGTCCAGAACAGGATTACCGTACCACTCTGGTGTGGATCTTACTCTGGTTGACCTACGAGGTTCGGCAGTAACTTGATCAGAAGCTTCATGATCATCATCATTAGCTTCCTCACTAATTGGTGTAGGAATCATTGGAACTGATTTCTGTGATGAACTACTTTCCAATGAGGGAGCAGGTATAGTTACCTCATCAAGTTCTACTTCCTCCCACTCACTTCTTTCGAGAGAAACTCCTTCTCTAGAAAGGATCCATTCTTAGCAACGAATATCTTGCCTTCGGATCTGTGATAGAAGGTGTACCCAACAGTCTCCTTTGGGTATCCTATGAAGACACATTTGTCCGATTTGGGTTCGAGCTTATCAGGTTGAAGCTTTTTCACATAAGCATCGCAGCCCCAAATTTTAAGAAATGATAATTTGGGTTTCTTGCCAAACCACAATTCATATGGTGTTGTCTCAACGGATTTAGATGGTGCCCTATTTAACGTGAATGCAGCCGTCTCTAAAGCATAACCCCAAAATGATAGCGGTAAATCAGTAAGAGACATCATAGATCGCACCATATCTAATAAAGTGCGGTTATGACGTTCGGACACACCATTACGCTGTGGTGTTCCGGGTGGCGTGAGTTGTGAAACTATTCCGCATTGTTTCAAATGAAGACCAAACTCGTAACTCAAATATTCACCTCCACGATCAGATCGTAGAAAATTTATTTTCTTGTTACGATGATTTTCCACTTCACTCTGAAATTCTTTGAACTTTTCAAATGTTTCAGACTTATGTTTCATCAAGTAGATATGCCCATATCTACTCAAATCATCTGTGAAGGTCAGAAAATAATGATACCCGCCACGAGCATCAACACTCATCAGACCGCATACATCAGTATGTATTATTTCCAACAAGTCTGTTGCTCGCTCCATTGTTCCAGAGAACGGAGTCTTAGTCATCTTGTCCATGAGGCATGGTTCGCAAGCATCAAGTGATTCCAAAAGCCCATCAACATGGAGTTTCTTCATCCGCTTTACACCAATATAACCTAAACGGCAGTGCCACAAATAAGTTGCACTATCATTATTAAACTTATATCTTTTGGCTTCAATACTATGAATATGTGTGTCACTACTATCGAGATTCAACAAAAATAGACCACTCATCAAGGGTGCATGACCATAAAAGATATTATTCATATAAATAGAACAACCATTATTCTCTAATTTAAATGAATAACCGTCTCGCATCAAACAAGATCCAAATATAATGTTCATGCTTAACGCTGGCACCAAATAATAATTATTTAGGTCTAAAACTAATCCCGAAGGTAGATGTAGAGGTAGCGTGCCGACGGCGATCACATAGACTTTGGAACCATTTCCCACGCGCATCGTCACCTCGTCCTTAGCCAATCTTCGCTTAATACGTAGCCCCTGTTTCGAGTTGCAAATATGAGCAACAGAACCAGTATCAAATACCCAGGCGCTACTACGAGCATTAGTAAGGTACACATCAATAACATGTATATCAAATATACCTTTCACTTTGCCATCCTTCTTATCCGCCAAATACTTGGGGCAATTCCGCTTCCAGTGACCAGTCTGTTTGCAGTAGAAGCACTCAGTCTCAGGCTTAGGTCCAAACTTGGGCTTCCTCACTTGAACAGCAACTTGTTTGCCGTTCTTCTTGAAGTTCCCCTTCTTCCCTTTGCCCTTTTTCTTGAAACTAGTGGTCTTGTTGACCATCAAAACTTGATTCTCCTTCTTGATTTCTACCTCCGCGGCCTTTAGCATTGCGAAGAGCTTGGGAATCGTCGTATCCATCCCTTGCATATTATAGTTCATCACAAAGCTTTTGTAGCTTGGTGCAGTGATTGAAGAAATCTGTCAATGACACTATCAAAGCGGAAGATTTACTCCCAGTTGAGTCAAGTGATTGTGGTACCCAGACATTTTGAGTATATGTTCACTGACAGAACTATTCTCCTCCATTTTGCAGCTGTAGAACTTATCGGAGACTTCATATCTCTCAATCCGGGCATTTGCTTGAAATATTAACTTCAACTCCTGGAACATCTCATATGGTCCATGACGTTCAAAACGCCGTTGAAGTCTCGATTCTAAGCCGTAAAGCATGGCACACTGAACTATCGAGTAGTCATCAGCTTTGCTCTGCCAGGCGTTCATAACGTCCGGCGCTGCTCCTGCAGCGGGTCTTGCACCTAGCGGTGCTTCCAAGACGTAATTCTTCTGTGCAGCAATGAGGATAATCCTCAAGTTATGGACCCAGTGCTACCATCATATTTCAACTTAGCATTCTCTAGGAACGCATTAAAGTTCAAAGGAACAGTAGCACGGGCCATTTATCTACAACAACATAGACATGCAAAATACTATCAGGTACTAAGTTCATGATAAATTAAAGTTCAATTAATCGTATTACTTAAGAACTCCCACTTAGATAGACATCCCTCTAATCATCTAAGTGATCACATGATCCATATCAACTAAACCATGTCCGATCATCACGTGAGATGGAGTAGTTTTCAATGGTGAACATCACTATGTTGATCCTATCTACTATATGATTCACGCTCGACCTTTCGGTCTCAGTGTTCTGAGGCCATATCTGCATATGCTAGGCTCGTCAAGTTTAACCCGAGTATTCTGCGTGTGCAAAACTGGCTTGCACCTGTTGTATGTGAACGTAGAGCTTATCACATCCGATCATCACGTGGTGTCTTGGCACGACAAAATGTAGCAACGGTGCATACTCAGGGAGAACACTTGTAGCTTGAAATTTAGTGAGGGATCATATTATAATGCTACCACCGTACTAAGCAAAATAAGATGCATAAAGGATAAACATCACATGCAATCAATAGAAGTGATATGATATGGCCATCATCATCTTGTGCCTTTGATCTCCATCTCCAAAGCACCGTCATGATCACCATCGGCACTGGCTTGTCACCTTGATCTCCATCGAAGCATCGTTGTCGTCTCGCCAACTATTGCTTCTACGACTATCGCTACCTCTTAGTGATAAAGTAAAGCAATTACATGGCGATTGCATTTCATACAATAAAGCGACAACCATAAGGCTCCTGCCAGTTGCCGATAACAGAAGCATTTAGTAATGCGGTTGATGTAGTTGAACGTCTTCGTGATCCAACCGATCCAAGTACCGAACGTACGGCACCTCCGCGATCTGCACACGTTCAGCTTGGTGACGTCCCTCGAACTCTTGATCTAGTTGAGGCCGAAGGAGAGTTCTGTCAGCATGACAGCGTGGTGACGGTGATGATGAAGTTGCCGGCGTAGGGCTTCGCCTAAGCACTACGACAATATGACCGAGGTGTGTATCTGTGGAGGGGGGCATCGCACACGGCTAAAAGATCAACTTGTATGTCTTTGGGGTGCCCCCTCCCACGTATATAAAGGGGGGAGGAGGAGAGGCCCGGCCAAGGGGGGCGCCATAGAGAGGAGTCCTACATTGACTCCCGGTCCAAGTAGGATTCGACCCCCCCCCCCTTTCTATTCTAAGTAGGAGAAGGAGGGAATGGGAAGGAGGGGAGAAGGAGGGGAGAAGGAAGGAGGGGGGCGCCGCCCCCTCCTAGTCCAATTTGGACCAGCCCATGGGGGGCGCGGCCACCCATTGAGGCCCCTCTCTCCTTTCCACTAAATCCCACTAAGGCCCATTTCTCTCCCGGGGGTTCCGGTAACCTCCCGGTACTCCGGAAAATACCCGAAACACTTCGGAACCATTCCGGTGTCCGAATATAACCTTCCAATATATCGATCTTTATGTCTCGACCATTTCGAGACTCCTCGTCATGTCCGTGATCTCATCCGGGACTCCGAACAACCTTCGGTACATCAAATCACATAACTCATAATACAAATCGTCATCGAACTTTAAGCGTGCGGACCCTACGGGTTCGAGAACTATGTAGACATGACCGAGACACATCTCCGGTCAATAACCAATAGCGGAACCTGGATGCTCATATTGGCTCCTACATATTCTACGAAGATATTTATCGGTCAAACCGCATAACAACATACGTTGGTCCCTTTGTCATCTGTATGTTACTTGCCCGAGATTCGATCGTCGGTATCTACATACCTAGTTCAATCTCGTTACCGGCAAGTCTCTTTACTTGTTCCGTAATGCATAATCCCGCAACTAACTCATTAGTCACATTGCTTGCAAGGCTTATAGTGATGTGCATTACCGAGAGGGCCCAGAGATACCTCTCCGACAATTGGAGTGACAAATTCTAATCTCGATCTATGCCAACTCAACAAACACCATCGGAGACACCTGTAGAGCATCTTTATAATCACCCAGTTATGTTGTGATGTTTGATAGCACACTAAGTGTTCCTCCGGTATTCGGGAGTTGCATAATCTCATAGTCATAGGAACATGTATAAGTCATGAAGAAAGCAATAGCAATAAACTAAACGATCATAGTGCTAAGCTAACGGATGGGTCTTGTCCATCACATCATTCTCTAATGATGTGATCCCGTTCATCAAATGACAACACGTCTATGGCTAGGAAACTTAACCATCTTTGATTAACAAGCTAGTCTAGTAGAGGCATACTAGGGACACTTTGTTTGTCTATGTATTCACACATGTACTAAGTTTCCGGTTAATACAATTCTAGCATGAATAATAAACATTTATCATGATATAAGGAAATATAAATAACAACTTTATTATTGCCTCTAGGGCATATTTCCTTCATGGAGGAGGGGTCAAGGATGCGCCCCAGCCCTCGCCCTTGCCTCCAATAAATAGTGGGGGATAGGGAGGGGCTGGACACACCAAATCCCATGCCCCGATGTCAGCCCTACTTCTTGTTGGGGAACGTAGCATGCAATTTCAAAAAATTCCTACGCTCACGCAAGATCTATCTAGGAGATGCATAGCAACGAGAAGGGGAGAGTGTGTCCACGTACCCTCGTAGACCGAAAGAGGAAGTGTTAGGTTAACGCGGTTGATGTAGTCGAACGTCTTCATGATCCAACCGATCTAGTACCGCACGTACAGCACCTCCAAGTTCAGCACACATTCAGCTCGATGACGTTCCTCGAACTCTTGATCCAGCAAAGGGTTGAGGGAGAGTTCCGTCAGCACGACGGCATGGTGACGGTGATGGTGATGTGACCCGCGCGGGGCTTCGCCTAAGCACTATGATGCTATGACCAGAGGAGTAAACTGTGGAGGGGGGCACCACACACGGCTAAGAGAACAATTGATGTGCTATGGGGTGCCCCCTGCCCCCGTATATAAAGGAGGGGAGGAGGAGGCAGTCGGCCAGGAGGGGCGAGCCATGGGGGGAGTCCTACTAGGACTCCACTCCTAGTAGGATTCGCCCCCCCCCTTTCCCTTTCTTACCAGAGGGGAAAAGGAAAGGAGAGAGAGGGGGAGGGGAAGGGGGCGCCGCCCCCTCCCCTAGTCCAATTAGAACTACCATGGGGGGTGCGGCCACCCCTTGCGGCCCTTCTCTCTCTCCACTAAGGCCCATGTAGGCCCAATACTTCCCCCGGGGGGTTCCAGTAACCCCTCGGTACTCTGGTAAAATACCCGAACCACTCGAAACCATTCCGATTTCCGAATACTACCTTCCAGTATATGAATATTTACCTCTCGACCATTTCAAGACTCCTCGTCATGTCCGTGATCTCATCCGGGACTTCGAACAAACTTCGGTCACCAAAAACACATAACTCATAATACAAATCGTCATCGAACGTTAAGCGTGCGGACCCTACGGGTTCGAGAACTATGTAGACATGACCGAGACACATCTCCGGTCAATAACCAATAGCGGAACCTAGATGCTCATATTGGTTCCTACATATTCTACGAAGATCTTTATCGGTCAAACCTCAATAACAACATACGTTATTCCCATTGTCATCAGTATGTTACTTGCCAAAGATTCGATCGTCGGTATCATCATACCTAGTTCAATCTCGTTACCGGTAAGTCTCTTTACTTGTTTCGTAATACATCATCCGAAAACTAACTCATTAGTCACATGCTTGCAAGGCTTATTATGATGTGCATTACCGAGAGGGCCCAGAGATACCTCTTCGATACTCGGAGTGACAAATCCTAATCTCGATCTATGCCAACCCAACAAACACCTTGGGAGATACCTGTAGAGCATCTTTATAATCACCCAGTTACGTTGTGACTTTTGATAGCACACAAGGTATTCCTCCGGTATCCGGGAGTTGCATAATCTCATAGTCGAAGGAATATGTATTTGACATGAAGAAAGCAATAGCAATAAAACTGAATGATCAACATGCTAAGCTAACGGATGGGTCTTGTCCATCACATCATTCTCCTAATGATGTGATCCCATTAATCAAATTACAACACATGTCTATGGTTAGGAAACTTAACCATCTTTTATTAACGAGCTAGTCCAGTAGAGGCTTACTAGGGACATGGTGTTTTGTCTATGTATTCACACATATATCAAGTTTCCAGCTAATACAATTCTAGCATGAATAATAAACATTTATCATGATATAAGGAAATATAAAATAAGAACTTTATTACTGCCTCTAGGGCATATTTCCTTCAGTCTCCCCCTTGCACTAGAGTCAATAATCTAGTTCACATCGCCATGTGATTAAACGTTAATAGTTCACATCGTCATGTGATTAACACCCATAGTTCACATCGCCATGTGACCAACACCCAAAGGGTTTACTAGAGTCAATAATCTAGTTCACATCGCCATGTGATTAACACCCAAGAGTACTAAGGTGTGATCATGTTTTGCTTGTGAGAGAAGTTTAGTCAATGGGTCTGCCACATTCAGATCCGTATGTATTTTGCAAATTTCTATGTCTACAATGCCCTGCATGGAGCTACTCTAGCTAATTGCTCCCACTTTCAATACGTATCCAGATTGAGACTGAGAGTCATCTGGATTAGTGTTAAAGCTTGCATCGACGTAATCCTTTTACGACGAACTCTTTATCACCTCCATAACCGAGAAACATTTCCTTAGTCGTCTTAGGTAACTAAGGACAATTTTGACCGTTGTCCAATGATCTACTCCTGGATCACTATTGTACCCCCTTGCTAAACTCATGGCAAGGTACACAATAGGTCTGGTACATAGCATGGCATACTTTATAGAACCTATGGCTGAGGCATAGGGAATGACTTTCATTCTCTCTCTATCTTTTGTCGTGGTCGGGCTTTGAGTCCTACTCAACTTCACACCTTGTAACACAAGCAAGAACCCTTTCTTGGACTAATCCATTTTGAACTTCAAAACTTTATCAAGGTGTGTGCTTTGTGAAAGTCCAATTAAGCGTCTTGATCTATCTCTATAGATCTTGATGCCTAATATATAAGCAGCTTCACCGAGGTCTTTCATTGAAAAACTCTTATTTAAGTATCCTTTTATGCTATCCAGAAATTTTATATCATTTCCAATCAACAATATGTCATCCACATATAATATTAGAAATGCTACAGAGCTCTCACTCACTTTCTTGTAAATACAGGCTTCTCCGAAAGTCTGTATAAAACCATATGCTTTCATCACACTATCAAAGCGGATATTCCAACTCCGAGATGCTTGCACCAGTCCATAAATGGATCGCAGGAGCTTGCACACTTTGTTAGCACCTTTAGGATCGACAAAACCTTCTGGTTGCATCATATACAACTCTTCTTTGAGAAATCCATTAAGGAATGCATTTTTTACATCCATTTGCCAGATTTTCATAATCATAAAATGCGGCAATTGCTAACATGATTCGGACAGACTTAAGCATCGCTATGGGTGACACTACAAGAATCAGGCACTTTGCCGTCCGCCATGGCTGATGGCAAAGGCATGCCTGGCGGACGGCAAAGCCATGCCTGGCGGACGGCAAAGGTCTTTGCTGTCCGCCAGCAGACGGCAATCAGCCGTGAAGGAAATATGCCCTAGAGGCAATACTAAAGTTATTATTTATTTCCTTATATCATGATAAATGTTTATTATTCATGCTAGAATTGTATTAATCGGAAACATAATACATGTGTGAATACATAGACAAACAGAGTGTCACTAGTATGCCTCTACTTGACTAGCTCGTTGATCAAAGATGGTTAAGTTTCCTAGCCATTGACATGGGTTGTCATTTGATTAATGAGATCACATCATTAGGAGAATAATGTGATTGACTTGACCCATTCCGTTAGCTTAGCACTCGATCGTTTAGTATGTTGCTATTGCTTTCTTCATGACTTATACATGTTCCTATGACTATGAGATTATGCAAACTCCCGTTTACCGGAGGAACACTTTGTGTGCTACCAAACGTCACAACGTAACTGGGTGGTTATAAAGGTGCTCTACAGGTGTCTCCAAAGGTACTTGTTGGGTTGGCGTATTTCGAGATTAGGATTTGTCACTCCGATTGTCGGAGAGGTATCTCTAGGCCCACTCGGTAATGCACATCACTATAAGCCTTGCAAGCATTGTAACTAATGAGTTAGTTGCGGGATGATGTATTACAGAACGAGTAAAGAGACTTGCCGGTAACGAGATTGAACTAGGTATTGAGATACCGACGATCGAATCTCGGGCAAGTAACATACCGATGACAAAGGGAACAACGTATGTTGTTATGCGGTTTGACCGATAAAGATCTTCGTAAAATATGTGGGAGCCAATATGAGCATCCAGGTTCCGCTATTGGTTATTGACCGGAGAGGTGTCTCGGTCATGTCTCCATAGTTCTCGAACCCGTAGGGTCCGCACGCTTAACGTTACGATGACAGTTATATTATGAGTTTATATGTTTTGATGTACCGAAGGAGTTCGGACTCCCGGATGAGATCAGGGACTTGACGAGGAGTCCCGAAATGGTCGAGACATAAAGATCGATATATTGGATGACTATATTCGGACATCGGAAAGGTTCCGAGTGATTCGGGTATTTCTCGGAGTACCGGAGAGTTACGGGAATTCGTATTGGGCCTTAATGGGCCATACGGGAAAGGAGAGAAAGGCCCCAAAGGGTGGCCGCACCCCTCCCCATGGAATAGTCCGAATTGGACTAGGGAGGGGGGCGCCCCCTTCCTTCTTTCTCCTTCTCCCTTCCCTTTTTCCTTCTCCAACAAGGAAAGGAGGAGTCCTACTCCCGGTGGGAGTAGGACTCCCCCCTTGGCGAGCCCTCCTCCTAGGCCGGCCGCCTCCCCCCTTGCTCCTTTATATACGGGGGCAGGGGGGCACCCCATAGACACACAATTGATCAACGATCTTTTAGCCGTGTGCGGTGCCCCCCTCCACCAGATTACACCTCGATAATATCGTAGCGGTGCTTAGGCGAAGCCCTGCGTCGATAGAACATCATCACCGTCACCACGCCGTCGTGCTGCCGAAACTCTCCCTCAACACTCGGCTGGATCAGAGTTCGAGGGACGTCATCGAGCTGAACATGTGTAGAACTCGGAGGTGCCGTGCGTTCGGTACTTGATCGGTCGGATCGTGAAGACGTACGACTACATCAACCACGTTGTGATAACGCTTCCGCTGTCGGTCTACGAGGGTACGTGGACAACACTCTCCCCTCTCGTTGCTAGGCATCACCATGATCTTGCGTGTGCGTAGGAAATTTTTGAAATTACTACGTTCCCCAACAGTGGCATCCGAGCCTGGTTTTATGCGTTGATGCTATGCACGAGTAGAACACAAGTGAGTTGTGGGCGATATAAGTCATACTGCTTACCAGCATGTCATACTTTGGTTCAGCGGTATTGTGAGATGAAGCGGCCCGGACCGACATTACGCGTACGCTTACGCGAGACTGGTTTCACCGTTCGGAGCACTCGTTGCTTAAAGGTGACTGGCGGGTGTTTGTCTCTCTCACTTTAGTTGAACCGAGTGTGGCTACGCCCGGTCCTTGCGAAGGTTAAAACAGCACCAACTTGACAAACTATCGTTGTGGTTTTGATGCGTAGGTAAGAACGGTTCTTGCTAAGCCCGTAGCAGCCACGTAAAACTTGCAACAACAAAGTAGAGGACGTCTAACTTGTTTTTGCAGGGCATGTTGTGATGTGATATGGTCAAGACATGATGCTATATTTTATTGTATGAGATGATCATGTTTTGTAACCGAGTTATCGGCAACTGGCAGGAGCCATATGGTTGTCGCTTTATTGTATGCAATGCAATCGCCATGTAATTGTTTTACTTTATCACTAAGCGGTAGCGGTAGTCGTAAAAGCAATAGTTTGTGAGACGACAATGATGCTACGATGGAGATCAAGGTGTCGCGCCGGTGACGATGGTGATCATGACAGTGCTTCGGAGATGGAGATCACAAAGCACAAGATGATGATGGCCATATCATATCACTTATATTGATTGCATGTGATGTTTATCTTTTATGCATCTTATCTTGCTTTGATTGAGGGTAGCATTATAAGATGATCTCTCACTAAAATTTCAAGATAAAAGTGTTCTCCCTGAGTATGCACCGTTGCCAAAGTTCGTCGTGCCCAGACACCACGTGATGATCGGGTGTGATAAGCTCTACGTCCATCTACAACGGGTGCAAGCCAGTTTTGCACACGCAGAATACTCAGGTTAAACTTGACGAGCCTAGCATATGCAGATATGGCCTCGGAACACTGAGACCGAAAGGTCGAGCGTGAATCATATAGTAGATATGATCAACATAGTGATATTCACCATTGAAAACTACTCCATTTCACGTGATGATCGGTTATGGTTTAGTTGATATGGATCACGTGATCACTTAGAGGATTAGAGAGATGTCTATCTAAGTGGGAGTTCTTAAGTAATATGATTAATTGAACTTAAATTTATCATGAACTTAGTCCTGATAGTATTTTGCAAATTATGTTGTAGATCAATAGCTCGCGTTTAGCTCCCCTGTTTTATTTTTGATATGTTCCTAGGGAAAATTATGTTGAAAGATGTTAGTAGCAAAGATGCGGATTGGATCCGTGATCTGAGGATTATCCTCATTGCTGCACAGAAGAATTATGTCCTTGATGCACCGCTAGGTGACAGACCTATTGCAGGAGCAGATGTAGACGTTATGAACGTTTGGCTAGCTCAATATGATGACTACTTGATAGTTTAGTGCACCATGCTTAACGGCTTAGAATCGGGACTTCAAAGACGTTTTGAACGTCATGGACCATATGAGATGTTCCAGGAGTTGAAGTTAATATTTCAAGCAAATACCCGAGTTGAGAGATATGAAGTCTCCAACAAGTTCTATAGCTAAAAGATGGAGGAGAATAGCTCAAGCAGTGAGCATGTGCTCAGATTGTCTGGATACTACAATCGCTTGAATCAAGTGGGAGTTAATCTTCCAGATAAAATAGTGATTGACAGAATTCTCTAGTCACCATCACCAAGTTAGTAGAACTTCGTGATGAACTATAGTATGCAAGGGATGACGAAAGTAATTCCCGAGCTCTTCGTGATGCTGAAATCGACGAAGGTAGAAATCAAGAAAAACATCAAGTCTTGATGGTTGACGAGACCACTAGTTTCAAGAAAAGGGCAAAGGGAAGAAGGGGAACTTCAAGAAGAATGGCAAGCAAGTTGCTGCTCAAGTGAAGAAGCCTAAGTCTGGTCCTAAGCCTGAGGCTAAGTGCTTCTACTGCAAAGGGACTGGTCACTGGAAGCGGAACTACCCCAACTATTTGGTGGATAAGAAAGATGGCAAAGTGAACAAAGGCATATTGGATATACATGTTATTGATGTGTACTTTACTAGTGTTTATAGCAACCCCTCGGTATTTGATACTGGTTCAGTTGCTAAGAGTAGTAACTCGAAACGGGAGTTGCAGAATAAACAGAGACTAGTAAAAGGCGAGGTGACGATGTGTGTTGGAAGTAGTTCCAAGATTGATATGATCATCATCGCACACTCCCTATACTTTCGGGATTAGTGTTGAAACTAAATAAGTGTTATTTGGTGTTTGCGTTGAGCATGAATATGATTTGATCATGTTTGTTGCAATACGGTTATTCATTTAAATTAGAGAATAATTGTTGTTCTGTTTACATGAATAAAACCTTCTATGGTCATACACCCAATAAAATGGTTTGTTGGATCTCGATCATAGTGATACACATATTCATAATAATGAAGCCAAAAGATGCAAAGTTAATAATGATAGTGCAACTTATTTGTGGCACTGCCGTTTAGGTCATATTGGTGTAAAGCGCATGAAGAAACTCCATACAGATAGGATTTTGGAATCATTTGATTATGAATCACTTGATGCTTGCGAACCGTGCCTCATGGGCAAGATGACTAAAACGCCGTTCTCCGGAACTATGGAGAGAGCAACAGATTTGTTGGAAATCATACATACAGATGTATGTGGTCCGATGAATATTGAGGCTCGTAGCAGGTATCATTATTTTCTGACCTTCACAGATGATTTGAGCAGATATGGGTATATCTACTTAATGAAATAGAAGTCTGAAACATTTGAAAAGTTCATATAATTTCAGAGTGAAGCGGAAAATTATCGTAACAAGAAAATAAAGTTTCTACGATCTGATCGTGGAGAAGAGTATTTGAGTTACGAGTTTGGCCTTCAGTTAAAACAATGTGAAATAGTTTCACTACTCACGCCACCTGGAACACCACGGTGTAATGGTGTGTCCGAACATCGTAACCGTACTTTATTAGATATGGTGCGATATATGATGTCTCTTACCAATCTACCACTATCGTTTTGGGGTTATGCATTAGAGACAGCTGCATTCACGTTAAATAGGGTACCATCTAAATCCGTTGAGACGACATCTTATGAACTGTGGTTTGGCAAGAAACCAAAGTTGTCGTTTCTTAAAGTTTGGGGTTGCAATGCTTATGTGAAAAGGTTTCATCCTGATAAGCTCAAACCCAAATCGGAGAAATGTGTCTTCATAGGATACCCAAAGGAGACAGTTGGGTACACCTTCTATCACAGATCCGAAGGCAAGACATTCGTTGCTAAGAATGGATCCTTTCTAGAGAAGGAGTTTCTCTCGAAAGAAGTGAGTGGGAGGAAAGTAGAACTTGATGAGGTAACTGTACCTGCTCCCTTATTGGAAAGTAGTTCATCACAGAAATCTGTTCCTGTGACTCCTACACCAATTAGTGAGGAAGTTAATGATGATGATCATGTAACTTCAGATCAAGTTACTACCAAACCTCGTAGGTAAACCAGAGTGAGATCCACACCAGAGTGGTACGGTAATCCTGTTCTGGAGGTCATGTTATTTGACCATGACGAACCTACGAACTATGAGGAAGCGATGATGAGCCCAGATTCCGCGAAATGGCTTGAGGCCATGAAATCTGAGATGAGATCAATATATGAGAACAAAGTATGGACTTTGATTGACTTACCCAATGATCGGTGAGCCATTGAGATTAAATGGATCTTCAAGAGGAAGACAGACAGTGATAGTAGTGTTACTGTCTACAAAGCTAGAATTGTCGCAAAAAGGTTTTCGACAAGTTCAAGGTGTTGACTACGATGAGAGTTTCTCACTCGTATCTATGCTTAAGTCTGTCTGAATCATATTAGCAATTGCCGCATTTTATGAAATATGGCAAATGGATAAACAAAACTGCATTCCTTAATGGATTTATTAAAGAAGAGTTGTATATGATGCAACCAGGAGGTTTTGTCAAATCCTAAAAGTGCTAACAAAATATGCAAGCTCTAGCGATCCATCTATGGACTGGTGCAAGCATCTCGGAGTTGGAATATACGCTTTGATAAGTTGATCAAAGGATATAGTTTTATACAGACTTGCGGTGAAGCCTGTATTTACAAGAAAGTGAGTGGGAGCACTACAACATTTTTGATAAGTATATGTGAATGACATATTGTTGATCGGAAATAATGTAGAATTATTCTACAAAGCATAAAGGAGTGTTTGAAAGGAGTTTTTCAAAGAAAGACCTCGGTGAAGCTGCTTACATATTGAGCATCAAGATCTATAGAGATAGATCAAGACGCTTGATAAGTTTTTTCAATGAGTACATACCTTAACAAGATTTTGAAGTACTTCAAAATAGAACAGTCAAAGAAAGAGTTCTTGCATCTGTTACAAGGTGTGAAATTGAGTAAGACTCAAAGCCCGACCACGGCAGAAGATAGAAAGAGAATGAAAGTCATTCCCTATGCCTTGGCCATAGGTTCTATAAAGTATGCCATGCTGTGTACCAGATCTATTGTATACCCTACACTGATTTTGGCAAGGGATTACAATAGTGATCTAGGAGTAGATCACTGGACAGCGGTCAAAATTATCCTTAGTGGAATAAGGATATGTTTCTCGATTATGGAAGTGACAAAAGGTTCGTCGTAAAGGGTTACGTCGATGCAAGTTTTGACACTAATCTAGATGACTCTAAGTCTCGGTCTAGATACATATTGAAAGTGGGAGAAATTAGCTAGAGTAGCTCCGTGCAGAGCATTGTAGACATAGAAATTTGCAAAATACTTACGGATCTGAATGTGACAGACCCGTTGACTAAAATTATCTCACAATCAAAACATGACCACACCTTAGTACTCTCTGGGTGTTAATCACATGGTGATGTGAATTATTGATGTTAAATCACATGGTGATGTGAACTAGATTATTGACTCTAGTGCAAGTGGGAGACTGAAGGAAATATGCCCTAGAGGCAATAATAAAGTTATTATTTATTTCCTGATATCATGATAAATGTTTATTATTCATGCTAGAATTGTATTAACCGGAAACATAATACATGTGTGAATACATAGACAAACAGAGTGTCACTAGTATGCCTCTACTTGACTAGCTCGTTGATCAAAGATGGTTAAGTTTCCTAGCCATTGACATGGGTTATCATTTGATTAACGAGATCACATCATTAGGAGAATGATGTGATTGACTTGACCCATTCCGTTAGCTTAGCACTTGATCGTTTAGTATGTTGCTATTGCTTGCTTCATGACTTATACATGTTCCTATGACTATGAGATTATGCAACTCCCGTTTACCGGAGGATCACTTTGTGTGCTACCAAACGTCACAACGTAATTGGGTGGTTATAAAGGTGCTCTACAGGTGTCTCCAAAGGTACTTGTTGGGTTGGCGTATTTCGAGATTAGGATTTGTCACTCCGATTGTCGGAGAGGTATCTCTGGGCCCACTCGGTAATGCACATCACTATAAGCCTTGCAAGCATTGTAACTAATGAGTTAGTTGCGGGATGATGTATTACGGAACGAGTAAAGAGACTTGCCGGTAACGAGATTGAACTAGGTATTGAGATACCGACGATCGAATCTCGGGCAAGTAACATACCGATGACAAAGGGAACAACGTATGTTGTTATGCGGTTTGACCGATAAAGATCTTCGTAGAATATGTGGGAGCCAATATGAGCATCCAGGTTCCGCTATTGGTTATTGACCGAAGAGGTGTCTCGGTCATGTCTACATAGTTCTCGAACCCGTAGGGTCCGCACGCTTAACGTTACGATGACAGTTATATTATGAGTTTCTATGTTTTGATGTACCGAAGGAGTTCGGACTCCCGGATGAGATCAGGGACTTGACGAGGAGTCTCGAAATGGTCGAGACGTAAAGATCGATATATTGGACGACTATATTCGGACATCGGAAAGGTTCCGAGTGATTCGGGTATTTTTCGGAGTACCGAAGAGTTACGGGAATTCGTATTGGGCCTTAATGGGCCATACGGGAAAGGAGAGAAAGGCCCCAAAGGGTGGCCGCACCCCTCCCCATGGACTAGTCCGAATTGGACTAGGGAGGGGGGCGCCCCCTTCCTTCTTTCTCCTTCTCCCTTCCCTTTTTCCTACTCCAACAAGGAAAGGAGGAGTCCTACTCCCGGTGGGAGTAGGACTCCCCCCTTGGCGCGCCCTCCTCCTAGGCCGGCCGCCTCCCCCCTTGCTCCTTTATATACGGGGGCAGGGGGCACCCCATAGACACACAATTGATCATTGATCTCTTAGTTGTGTGCGGTGCCCCCCTCCACCATATTACACCTCGATAATATCGTAGCGGTGCTTAGGCGAAGCCCTGCGTCGGTAGAACATCATCATTGTCACCACGTCGTCGTGCTGACGAAACTCTCCCTCAACACTCGGCTGGATCGGAGTTCGAGGGACGTCATCGAGCTGAACGTGTGCTGAACTCGGAGGTGCCGTGCGTTCGGTACTTGGTCGGTCGGATCGTGAAGACGTACGACTACATCAACCGCGTTGTGTTAATGCTTCCGCTTTCGGTCTACGAGGGTACGTGGACAACACTCTCCCCTCTCGTTGCTATGCATCACCATGATCTTGCGTGTGCGTAGGAATTGTTTTGAAATTACTACGTTCCCCAACAGTGGTAGGAAGGTTGTTCAGAGTCCCGGATGTGATCACAGACATGACGAGGAGTCTCGAAATGGTCGAGACATAAAGATTGATATATTGGAAGCCTATGTTTGGGCATCGGAAGTGTTCCAGGTGAAATCGGGATTTTTCCGGAGTACCGGGAGGTTACCGAAACCCCCCGGTAACTTAATGGGCCTTAGTGGGCCTAGGTGGAAGAGAGGAGAGGAGGCCAGGGCAGGGCCGCGCGCCCCTCCCCCCCAGTCCGAATAGGACAAGGAGAGGAGGGCGGCGCCCCCCCTTCCTTCCTTCCCTCCACCTCTTCCCCCTCTCTCTCCTAGTCCAACATGGAAAAGGGGGGGAGTCCTACTCCCGGTAGGAGTAGTACTCCTCCTGGCGCGCCTCTCCTCTAGGCCGGCCGAACCCCCCCTTGCTCCTTTATATACGGGGGCAGGGGGCACCTCTAGACACACAATTGATCAACGATCTTTTAGCCGTGTGCAGTGCCCCCCTCCACCATATTACACCTCGATAATATCGTAGGGGTGCTTAGGCGAAGCCCTGCGTCGGTAGAACATCATCATCGTCACCACGCCGTCGTGCTGACAAAACTCTCCGTCAACACTCGGCTGGATCGGAGTTCGAGGGACATCATCGAGCTGAACGTGTGCTGAACTTGGAGGTGCCGTGCGTTCGGTACTTGATCGGTCGGATCGTGAAGACGTACGACTACATCAACCGCGTTGTGTAAACGCTTCCGCTTTTGGTCTACGAGGGTACGTGGACAACACTCTCCCCTCTCGTTGCTATGCATCACCATGATCTTGCGTGTGCGTAGGAATTTTTTTGAAATTACTACGTTCCCCAACAGTGGCATCCGAGCCAGGTTTTATGCGTTTATGTTATGCACGAGTAGAACACAAGTGAGTTGTGGGCGATATAAGTCATACTGCTTACCAGCATGTCATACTTTGGTTCAGCGGTATTGTGAGATGAAGCGGCCCGGACCGACATTACGCGTACGCTTACGCGAGACTGGTTTCACCGTTGCGAGCACTCGTTGCTTAAAGGTGACTGGCGGGTGTCTGTCTCTCTCACTTTAGTTGAACCGAGTGTGGCTACGCCCGGTCCTTGCGAAGGTTAAAACAGCACCAACTTGACAAACTATCGTTGTGGTTTTGATGCGTAGGTAAGAACGGTTCTTGCTAAGCCCGTAGCAGCCACGTAAAACTTGCAACAACAAAGTAGAGGATGTCTAACTTGTTTTTGCAGGGCATGTTGTGATGTGATATGGTCAAGACATGATGCTATATTTTATTGTATGAGATGATCATGTTTTGTAACCAGACCTGTTGCCGTCTGCTGGCGGACAGCAAAGATGAAACGGTCTTTGGCCTGGATGGCACATGTGGCAGGTTAGGTCAGTTAGGGAGCTAACGGCGTGCATTGCCGTTTGCTGGCGGATGGCAAAGATCTTTGCATCTTTGCCATCTGCCAGCGGACGGAAAAGCGCCCATGTAGGCCAGCCCAGGTAGCTGACTGATACGTCTCCAACGTATCTATAATTTTTCATTGTTCCATGCTATATTATATTCTGTTTTAGATGTTTATTGGGCTTTATTATACACTTTTATATTATTTTTGAGACTAACCTATTAACCGAAGGCCCAGCCCAAATTGCTGTTTTTTGCCTATTTCAGTGTTTCGAAGGAAAAGGATATCAAACGGAGTCCAAACGAAATGAAACCTTCGGGAACGTGATTTTCAGAACAAACATGATCCAGAGGACATGGAGTCTACGTAAAGTAATCAACGAGGAAGGCACGAGGCAGGGGGGCGCCTACCCCCCCCCCCCAGGCGCGCCCTCTACCCTCGTGGGCCCCTCGTTGCTCCACCGACGTACTTCTTCCTCCTATATATACCCATGTACCCTGGAAACATTAGATACGGAGCCAAAACCCTATTTCCACCGCCTCAACCTTCTGTACCCGTGAGATCCCATCTTGGGGCCTTTTCCGGCGCTTCGCCGGAGGGGGCATTGATCACGGAGGGCTTCTACATCAACACCATAGCCTCTCCGATGATGTGTGAGTAGTTTACCTCAGACCTTTGGGTCCATAGTTATTAGCTAGATGGCTTCTTCTCTCTCTTTGGATCTCAATACAAATTTCTCCTCGATCTTCTTGGAGACCTATTTGATGTAATCTTCTTTTGCGGTGTGTTTGGCGAGATCCGATGAATTGTGGGTTTATGATCAAGTTTATCTATGAACAATATTTGAATCTCCTCTGAATTCTTTTATGTATGATTGGTTATCTTTGCAAGTCTCTTCGAATTATCAGTTTGGTTTGGCCTACTAGATTGATCTTTCTTGCAATGGGAGAAGTGCTTAGCTTTGGGTTCAATCTTGCGGTGCTCGATCCCAGTGACAGAAAGGGAAATGACACGTATTGTATTGTTGCCATCGAGGATAAAAAGATGGGGTTTATATCATATTGCATGAGTTTATCCCTCTACATCATGTCATCTTACTTAAAGCATTACTCTGTTCTTATGAACTTAATACTCTAGATGCATGTTGGATAGCGGTCGATGTGTGGAGTAATAGCAGTAGATGCAGAATCGTTTCGGTCTACTTGTCACGGACGTGATGCCTATATACATGATCATACCTAGATATTCTCATAACTATGCTCAATTCTATCAATTGCTCGACAGTAATTCGTTTACCCACTGTAATACTTATGCTATTTTGAGAGAAGCCACTAGTGAAACCTATGGCCCCGGGGTCTATTTTCCATCATATTAATATTCCAACACTTAGTTATTTCTAGCACCGTTTATTTTTGCAATCTTTACTTTTACTCTTTACCATAAAAATATCAAAAATATTATCTTATCATATCTATCAGATCTCACTCTCGTAAGTGACCGTGAAGGGATTGACAACCCCTTTATCGCGTTGGTTGCGAGGTTCTTATTTGTTTGTGTAGGTGCGTGGGACTCGCGTGTGGTCTCCTACTGGATTGATACCTTGGTTCTCAAAAACTGATGGAAATACTTACGCTACTTTACTGCATCACCCTTTCCTCTTCAAGGGAAAACCAACGCAGTGCTCAAGAGGTAGCAAGAAGGATTTCTGGCGCCATTGCCGGGGAGTCTACGCACAAGTCAAGACATACCAAGTACCCATCACAAACTCTTATCCCTCGCATTACATTATTTGCCATTTGCCTCTCGTTTTCCTCCCCCACTTCACCCTTGCCGTTTTATTCGCCCTCTCTTTTTCGTTCGCCTCTTTTTCGCTTGCTTCTTGTTTGCTCATGTGTTGGATTGCTTGCTTGTCACGATGGCTCAAGATAATACTAAATTGTGTGACTTTGCCAATACCAACAACAATGATTTTCTTAGCACTCCGATTGCTCCTCTTACCGATGCTGAATCTTGTGAAATTAATGCTGCTTTGTTGAATCTTGTCATGAAAGATCAATTCACCGGCCTTCCTAGTGAAGATGCCGCTACCCATCTGAATAGCTTCGTTGATTTGTGTGATATGCAAAAGAAGAAAGATGTGGACAACGATATTGTTAAATTGAACCTATTTCCTTTTTTGCTTAGAGTTCGTGCTAAAGCTTGGTTTTCGTCTTTGCCTAAGAATAGTATTGATCATGGAATAAGTGCAAAGATGCTTTTATCTCCAAGTATTTTCCTCCTGCTAAAATCATCTCTCTTAGAAATGATATCATGAATTTTAAGCAACTTGATCATGAACATGTCGCCCAAGCTTGGGCGAGGATGAAATTAATGATACGTAATTTCCCTACACATGGTTTGAATCTTTGGATGATTATACAAAAAAATTATGCCGGATTGAATTTTGCTTCTAGAAATCTTTTAGATTCGGCCGCGGGAGGCACTTTTATGGAAATCACTTTAGGAGAAGCTACTAAACTCCTAGATAATATTATGAATAATTATTCTCAATGGCACACCGAAAGATCTACTAATAAAAAAGTGCATGCGATAGAAGAAATTAATGTTTTGAGTGGAAAGATGGATGAACTTATGAAATTATTTGCTACTAAAAGTGTTTCTTCTGATCCAAATGATATGCCTTTGTCTACCTTGATTGATAATGAATCTATGGATGTGAATTTTGTTGGTAGGAATAATTTTGGTAACAATGCGTATAGAGGAAACATTAATCCTAGGCCGTTCCCTAGTAATTCCTCTAATAATTATGTTAATTCCTACAACAATTCTTATGGAAATTCTAATAAGATGCCCTCTGAATTTGAGACTAGTGTTAAGGAGTTTATGAATTCGCAAAAGAATTTCAATGCTTTGCTTGAAGAAAAATTGCTTAAGGTTGATAAATTGGCTAGGGACGTTGATAGAATTTCTCTTGATGTTGATTCTTTGAAACTTAGATCTATTCCACCCAAGCATGATATCAATTAGTCTCTCAAAGCCATGATAATTTCCATTGATGAGTGCAAAGAAAGAACCGCTAGGATGCGTGCTAAGAAAGATTGCTTTATGAAAGCGTGTTCTTCTAATTTTTGTGAGAATAAAGATGAAGATCTAAAAGTTATTGATGTGTCTCCTATTAAATCTTTGTTTTGCAATATTAATCTTGATAATGATGGGACTGGAGATGAGTTACCTTTACCTAGAAGGCGTCCCAAAAATTCGGAGTTATTAGATCTTGATACGAAATTTGGTAAAAGTGGGATTGAAGAGATCAAAACTTTAGATATTAATGAACCCACTATTTTGGATTTCAAGGAATTTAATTATGATAATTGCTCTTTGGTAGATTGTATTTCCTTGTTTCAATCCGTGCTAAATTCTTCTCATGCTTATAGTCAAAATAAAGCTTTTACTAAACATATCGTTGATGCTTTGATGCAATCTTATGAAGAAAAACTTGAGTTGGAAGTTTCTATCCCTAGAAAACTTTATGATGAGTGGGAACCTACTATTAAAATTATAATTAAAGATCATGAATGTTATGCTTTGTGTGATTTGGGTGCTAGTGTTTCCATGATTCCAAAAACTTTGTGTGATTGTTAGGTTTCCGCGAATTTGATGATTGCTCTTTAAACTTGCACCTTGCGGATTCCACTATTAAGAAACCTATGGGAAGAATTAATGATGTTCTTATTGTTGCAAATAGGAACTATGTGCCCGTAGATTTTATTGTTCTTGATATAGATTGCAATCCTTCATGTCCTATTATTCTTGGTAGACCTTTCCTTAGAACGATCGGTGCAATCATTGATATGAAGGAAGGGAATATTAGATTCCAATTTCCGTTAAGGAAAGGTATGGAACACTTCCCTAGAAAGAAGATTAAATTACCTTATGAATCTATTATGAGAGCCACTTATGGATTGCCCACCAAAGATGGCAATACTTAGATCTATCCTTGCTTTTGTGCCTAGCTAGGGGCGTTGAACGATAGCGCTTGTTGGGAGGCAACCCAATTTTTTTTTTGCTTTTTGCTTCTGTTTAGGAATAAATATTTGATCTAGCCTCTGGTTAGATTTGTTTTTATGTTTTAATTAGTGTTTGTGCCAAGTTAAACCTATAGGATCTTCTTGGATGATAGTTATTTGATCTTGCTGAAAATTCCAGAAACTTTCTGTTCACAAAAACAATTGTTAAAAATCATCAGAATGTGATAAAATACTGATTCCAATTGCATTAGATAAATAAACAAATTTTCTAGGTCGTCCTATTTTGGTAGATTTTTCTGAGTTCCAGAAGTTTGCGTTAGTTACAGATTACTACAGACTGTTCTGTTTTTGACAGATTCCGTTTTTCGTGTGTTGTTTGCTTATTTTGAAGAATCTATGGCTAGTAAAAGAGTTTATAAACCATAGAGAAGTTGGAATAAAGTAGGTTTAACACCAATATAAATAAAGAATGAGTTCATTACAGTACCTTGAAGTGATGTTCTGTTTTGTTTCGCTAACGGAGCTCACGAGATTTTCTGTTAAGTTTTGTGTTGTGAAGTTTTCAAGTTTTGGGTAAAGATTTGATGGATTATGGAACAAGGAGTGGCAAGAGCCTAAGCTTGGGGATGCCGATGGCACCCCAAGATAATCTAAGGACACCAAAAATCCAAAGCTTGGGGATGCCCCGGAAGGCATCCTTTCGTCTTCGTCCATCGGTAACTTTACTTGGAGCTATATTTTTATTCACCACATGATATGTGTTTTGCTTGGAGCGTCTTGTATGATTTGAGTCTTCGTTTTTAGTTTACCACAATCATCCTTGATGGACACACCTTTTGAGAGAGACACACATGCTTCAGAATCTATTAGAATACTCTATGTGCTTCACTTATATCTTTTGAGCTATATAGTTTTTGCTCTAGTGCTTCACTTATATCTTTTAGAGCACGGTGGTGGATTTGTTTTATAGAAACTATTGTTCTCTCATGCTTCACTTATATTATTTTGAGAGTCCTACAAAACACCATGGTAATTTGCTTTAATTGTGAAATTAGTCCTAATATGCTAGGTATTCAAGATTAATAAAACTTTCTTATGAGTGTGTTGAATACTAAGAGAAGTTTGATGCTTGATAATTGTTTTGAGATATGGAGGTAGTGATATTAAAGTTGTGCTAGTTGAGTAGTTGTGAATTTGAGAGATACTTGTGTTGAAATTTGCAAATCCCGTAGCATGCACGTATGGTAAACGTTATGTAACAAATTTGAAACATGAGGTGTTCTTTGATTGTCCTCCTTATGAGTGGCGGTCGGGGACGAGCGATGGTCTTTTCCTACCAATCTATCCCCTAGGAGCATGCGCATAGTGCTTGGTTTTTGATGACTTGTAGATTTTTGCAATAAGTATGTGAGTTCTTTATGACTAATGTTGAGTCCATGGATTATACGCACTCTCAACCTTCCATCATTGCTAGCCTCTTCGGTATCGTGCATTGCCCTTTCTCACCTTGAGAGTTGGTGCAAACTTCGCCGGTGCATCCAATCCCCGTGATACGATACGCTCTATCACACATAAACCTCCTTATATCCTCCTCAAAACAGCCACCATACCTACCTATTATGGCATTTCCATAGCCATTCCGAGATATATTGCCATGCAACTTTCCACCGTTCCGTTTATCATGACACGTTCATTATTGTCATATTGCCTTGCATGATCATGTAGTTGACATCGTATTTGTGGCAAAGCCACCATGCATATTATTTCATACATGTCACTCTTGATTCATTGCTCATCCCCGTACACCGCCGGAGGCATTAATATAGAGTCATACTTTGTTCTAGTTTCGAGTTGTAATCATTGAGTTGTAAAAAAATAGAAGTGTGATGATCATCATTCATAGAGCATTGTCCCCAAAAAAGATTAAGGCCAAAAGAAAAAAAAGGCCCAAAAAAAGAAAATAAAAAAGGGGCAATGCTACTATCTTTTTCCATACTTGTGCTTCAAAGTAGCACCGTGATCTTCATGATAGATAATCTCTTGTTTTGTCACTTTCATATACTAGTGGGAATATTTTGTTATAGAACTTGGCTTGTATATTCCAACAATGGGCTTCCTCAAATGCCCTAGGTCTTCGTGAGCAAGCAAGTTGGATGCACACCCACTTAGTTTCTTTTGTTGAGCTTTCATACATTTATAGCTCTAGTGCATCCGTTGCATGGCAATCCCTACTCCTCACATTAACATCAATTGATGGGCATCTCCATAGCCCGTTGATTAGCCGCGTTGATGTGAGACTTTCTCCTTTTTTGTCTTCTCCACATAACCCCCATCATTATATTATATTCCACCCATAGTGCTATATCCATGGCTCACGCTCATGTATTGCGTGAAAGTTGAAAAAGTTTGAGATGACTAAAGTATGAAACAATTGCTTGGATTGTCATCGGGGTTGTGCATGATGAGAGCATTCTTGTGTGACAAAAATGGAGCATGACCAAACTATATGATTTTGTAGGGATGAACTTTCTTTGGCCATGTTATTTTGAGAAGACATAATTGCTTAGTTAGTATGCTTGAAGTATTATTACTTTTATGTCAATATTAAAATTTTATCTTGAATCTTCCGGATCTGAATATTCATACCACAATTAAGAGGGTTACATTGAAAATTATGCCAAGTAGCATTCCACATCAAAAATTCTGTTTTTATCATTTACCTACTCGAGGACGAGCAGGAATTAAGCTTGGGGATGCTTGATACGTCTCCAACGTATCTACAATTTTTGATTGTTCCATGCTATATTATATTCTGTTTTAGATGTTTATTGGGCTTTATTACACACTTTTATATTATTTTTGGGACTAACCTATTAACCGGAGGCCTAGCCCAAATTGCTGTTTTTTTGCCTATTTCAGTGTTCCGAAGGAAAAGGATATCAAACGGAGTCCAAACGGAATGAAACCTTCGGGAACGTGATTTTCGGAACAAACGTGATCCACAGGACTTGGAGTCTACGTAAAGTAATCAACGAGGAAGGCACGAGGCAGGGGGCGCGCCTACCCCCCCCCCCCCCCCAGGCGCGCCCTCCACCCTCGTGGGCCCCTCGTTGCTCCACCGACATACTTCTTCCTCCTATATATACCCATGTACCCTGGAAACATCAGATACGGAGCCAAAACCCTATTTCCACCACCGCAACCTTCTGTACCCGTGAGATCCCATCTTGGGGCCTTTTCCGGCGCTCCGCCGGAGGGGGCATTGATCACGGAGGGCTTCTACATCAACACCATAGCCTCTCCGATGATGTGTGAGTAGTTTACCTCAGACCTTCGGGTCCATAGTTATTAGCTAGATGGCTTCTTCTCTCTCTTTGGATCTCAATACAAAGTTCTCCTCGGTCTTCTTGGAGACCTATTTGATGTAATCTTCTTTTGCGGTGTGTTTGGCGAGATCCGATGAATTGTGGGTTTATGATCAAGTTTATCTATGAACAATATTTGAATCTCCTCTGAATTCTTTTATGTATGATTGGTTATCTTTGCAAGTCTCTTCGAATTATCAGTTTGGTTTGGCCTACTAGATTGATCTTTCTTGCAATGGGAGAAGTGCTTAGCTTTGGGTTCAATCTTGCGGTGCTCGATCCCAGTGACAGAAAGGGAAATGACACGTATTGTATTGTTGCCATCGAGGATAAAAAGATGGGGTTTATATCATATTGCATGAGTTTATCCCTCTACATCATGTCATCTTACTTAAAGCATTACTCTGTTCTTATGAACTTAATACTCTAGATGCATGCTGGATAGCGGTCGATGTGTGGAGTAATAGCAGTAGATGCAGAATCGTTTCGGTCTACTTGTCACGGACGTGATGCCTATATACATGATCATACCTAGATATTCTCATAACTATGCTCAATTCTATCAATTGCTCGACAGTAATTCGTTTACCCACTGTAATACTTATGCTATTTGAGAGAAGCCACTAGTGAAACCTATGGCCCCGGGGTCTATTTTCCATCATATTAATATTCCAACACTTAGTTATTTCTAGCACCGTTTATTTTTGCAATCTTTACTTTTACTCTTTACCATAAAAATATCAAAAATATTATCTTATCATATCTATCAGATCTCACTCTCGTAAGTGACCGTGAAGGGATTGACAACCCCTTTATCGCGTTGGTTGCGAGGTTCTTATTTGTTTGTGTAGGTGCGTGGGACTCGCGTGTGGTCTCCTACTGGATTGATACCTTGGTTCTCAAAAACTGAGGGAAATACTTACGCTACTTTACTGCATCACCCTTTCCTCTTCAAGGGAAAACCAATGCAGTGCTCAAGAGGTAGCACTGACACGTGGCATGCTATGCCATCCGCTGGCAGACGGCAAAGATGCAAAGGTCTTTGCCGTCCGCCAGCAGATGGCAAAACAACCATATAGGCCAGCCTAGTGCCCCCAGGTTGCACAGGTAGCTGCCACGTGGCAGCTTTGCCGTCTGTTGGCTGATGGCAAACCTCTTTGTCGTCTGCCAGCAGACGGCAAAGAGCCTGTACAACCCCAATTTTCTGTTATTTCTTAAATTCATTCAATTTGACATAAATTCAAAGATATATATATATATACACACACATTTGAAGATACTTTCAACAAGCATAACAACACATATACATACCAAATCATATCCCTGCCATATGGATATGATCATCCAACACATATACATACCAATGAAAAGTCCATATGCAACATATCCAACAACAAGCATACAATGGTTTCGTCCATACATACATATATAGGTAGAAAGTTTCACATTGTTCATCCTACAAAATCAAAACAAAAAGGAAGCACACGGAGAAGAGTAGACTCCATCAACGCAAGCTTCCTCATCGAAAGCAAATCTGCAAATTGGGAAAGAAGAAAGTTAGAAGAAAAAGAAATTTTCTTCTCTTTCTTTTTCTCCTCTCCTCTTCTTTATCTTCTTCTTGTTCTAACTAATGCCATTTTTATCTAAATTAGGTAATTATGCCATTAGGAGGAAAATAAGCTAAATATGCATTTGTTAAGCAAAACACTAGAGAAAACTTCCCTCGCGCGGGTTAGGTGGTTCCTCAGCGTCGATGGAACCCTAAATAGCAAGTATCATCGGTGCGAGATACATGTGGTGCTCAGCGTTGAACACTAGATCCACATCCCACAAGTGAAGCCGGCACCCGGCATCCCGCAAGAATAGTTCTGGTGGCCGATGACGGTCGAACACCTTGGCGAATTTTTCTGGCAGCCTTTGCGATGAGGATTAAAGCCAAGTTTTGAAAGTTCAAACAACCAAACCGACTTGAGTCAGTTTGGGTGTTTCAAGTTTCAACACTTCGCTTTTAATCGTCATAGCAGAGGCTACAAGACAAATTTGCAATGGTGTTCGGCCGCCATCAACGCCGAGAACTGTTGCTGCGGGACGCCAGATGCCGGCGTCACTTGTGGGACGTGGATGTAGTGTTCGACACCGACGGCCACATGTATCTCGCACCGACGATACTTGCTATTTAGGGTTCCATCGACACCGAGGAACCCCCTAACCCGCTCGACCCGGTTTCATCGGTGATGCACCCCTAATCTTCTTATTCCTCCTCCTCCTCTTCTTCCTCTTCTTCTTCTTCTTCTTCTTCTTCTTCTTTCTTCTTAACCTAAACTAAACCTAATAAACTTAACCTAAACTAAACTAAATCTAAACCTAAAAAAAGAAATAAAACCTAAACTAAACCTAAACTAAATCAAGCCTAAATTAAACTAAACCTAATTAAACTAAATCTAAAAAAACAAAAAAGGGGATGTCTCACCTTCAGGCGCGGCAGGGGGTGCCTGGGATGGACGAGGAGGCGCCGGGGCGGCCAGGCCGCCTTGGGGCGCCGGGGCGGCGCGGCGAGGCGGGGGCAGCTCGGGCACGGGGCGGTGGCACGGGTGTGATGAGGGAGGGAGAGAGAGGGGAGAGAGAGAGAGGGACGTGGGGCTGGCCGCTTTTTAGTTTAGGTCACAGCTCTTTGCCGTCTGCTAGCGGACGGCAAAGAGCCTAGCTAACGGACGTTAGTTGGCCACTTTATTTGCCGCCCGCTAGCGGATGGCAAAGAATGTTTGCCGTCCGCTAGCAGACGGCAAAGAAAGTGGCCGTTAGGTGGCCCTCGCTAGTACGCCACCCTCCCTCTCTGCCATCTACTTGGAGACGGCAAAGCTTCTATGACGTCTGCTAGCAAATGGCAAAGAGCTGGCTGACCGCAAACACCCTCTTTGTCGTCTGCTCTTTCTTTGTTGTCAGCTTTCTGTATGCTGATGGCAAAGACCTCCTTTGCCGTCAGCTAGCAGACGACAAAGAACTGGTTGACGACAAAGATCCTGATTCCAGTAGTGTGAGAAAGTCTCATCGTAGTCACCTCCTTGAACTTGTCGAAAACCTTTTGCGACAAGTCGATCTTTGTAGACAGTAACATTACCATCAGCGTCAGTCTTCGTCTTGAAGATCCATTTATTCTCTATGGCTTGCCGATCATCGGGCAAGTGAACCACAGTCCATACTTTGTTCTCATACATGGATCCTATCTCAGATTTCATGGCCTCAACCATTTTGCGGAATCTGGGCTCATCATCGCTTCCTCATAGTCCGTAGGTTCGTCATGGTCTAGTAATATGACTTCCAGAACAGGATTACCATACCACTCTGGTGCGGAACATGCTCTCGTTGACCTACGAGGTTTGGTAGTAACTTGATCCGAAGTTTCATGATCATTATCATTAGCATCCTCTCTAGTTAGTGTAGGCATCACGGGAACGATTTTCTGTGATGAGCTACTTTCCAATTCGAGAGAAGGTACAATTTGTTGGCATCCTAGGAACGGGGGTCCCCAGACTTGCCTACCTGCGGCCCACGGCGTAGCTCCACCAGCAGCCCCGTATGTCCCATCTTCACCAGCAAACACTCAAGACCCTCGCGAGGGCCCAAGCCTCGCGAGGCGGACGACACAAGACCTCCTCGAGGGCGGCCTCACCAGGCTGGCTCGCGAGGGGCGGAGAGATCAAGGCAAGGGGCACCTCGCGAGGTTCCTGTGACGTAAGCCATGACGACCAGGGCCAGGCGGGCGCCAGCGCGTGCAGTGTCCTTGTTTCCTCTTTGGTGCTAAAGAGGCAAGCGCAGGCGAGGAGTCCCGAGGCATCAGGCAAAGGTTTCCATATCGGTGCAACGAGAACAAGACCGGCAGGACGGCAGGACGGAGGTCACCGTGGAGCCCAAGACGGTGTCACCGCCAGAGCCTTTGGCAGGCGAAGACCACCTTTAGTCAGGATAGCTTGTACTAGTTGTCTCCCTTCGAAATTGGCCATTGTGGGATCCCTTCCTGCTCAATATTTGGGAAGAGGACCAACGCCCCTATAAATAGGACTAGCCACCACCTTAGAGGGGGGGTCATTATATTCACCCTTGACCACCCGAACTCACCAAGCACAGGAGCACCTCTCCTCAGGAGGTTGTTCTTCCTTTGTACTGTTCATCCTCAGCCCAAGAGGCAATCCACCACACCACACTGGAGTAGGGTATTACACCACAACGGTGGCCCGAACCAGTATAAACCTTGTGTCTCTTGTTCTGTGGGTTCGACGCGCTAAGCTCTGAGATCGCGGTGAGGGCGTGAGCTAGGGGAAGGAGAGATCTTCGTGCGCACCCCAGTGTTCGAACCTCAAGGGTTTTGCCGGAACCCGAAATCCGACATTTGGCGCGCCAGGTAGGGGTGCGCCAAAGCCTCTCTTCCATCAGCAGACCCGCCAGCATCTTGCAGCGCTGATGTCCGGTGATCGGAGGGCCGACGCCCACCACTGGGCAGCTTGGCCAGCCCGGGCGGCGTCGTCCGCCCAAGAAAACCTCAACCCCGCACTCCAGGCGACACGCGCACCGCCAAACGCTGCGGGGCGCGGGCAGCGCGGTCCGTCGCCGTCTACCCTTACTCTGCGGTGCGTGTGGGCCGCCGCAAGGGCCTCAAGCCACGCTGCGGCAACGGCGCCACACACCAGACGCGAACAAGCAAACATGAGGGCCGCACTCACAGTGGGGCGGGAGCTGCTGCGATGCTGGCTGATGGAGAGCGGCCGAGATGCGCTGCTGGAGCGCGTCGCCGAGCTATTGGACGCTGCAGCTAGGGGAGCACCGCCTTTCTGCTCTTTGCTTGCGCCTCAGGCTGCGGCCGGTTCACACGGCGGGCCTCGCCGCGCCCACGCACCCCTGGGCGCGCCAGGAGGTTTCATCGACATCGGCGCAACCAGCGGCGCCGGATGCCCAACCGCGCCTGTGTCGTCCCCGATAGGCGCGGGCACGAGCGTTTCCACCCATGGCACCAGCAGGATGCCGCCTTACCATCCTCAGGGCGGCACGCTGGGCCGGGCGACGTGGAGCGCGGGGCACTTCAGCGAGGTTTCCGGGGTGACGGCCCCGGAGGCCTATGTGCCCCGCATGATGGACCAGGACTACACGCCGGAAGATGACCCTGGCGCGTTCCTCGAGCCAGGTTGGGAAGAGGAGACGCTGGAAGTCGAGGCCTTCCAGGAGCCTCCCGGGAACCTCGCCTACCATGCCGGCGACAACAACTACAGGGTACCACTAATCTCTCAAGAGCAGGCTTACGCTAACCATGGGTCGCAAGTGAATCAGGTCACAACTGTGGATGACGGCCCCAGCACGGCGGCCTCCCTTCCGCCAGGGCAAGCGCACAGGGAGCTGCGCGGGAGGAGCCACGAGCAAGGCCCCTACCCGCATCACACAGAGCAAGGCATCGCCCGGAGGTAGGTCCTCTGCCGGGGAGGCACTGGCGAGCCTTCTCCCCGGCAGAGGGCACGTGGTCGCCGAGGGCGCCACTGGCGTCCCCTTTGCCCCTTGGCATCGTCCTGGTTTCCGGACTCCCCAAAGGTGGTCGAGGGAGGCGCAAGGCGGGGCCCTCGTCTGGTGATATGAAGCAAGGCTCGCGCTTGTGAAGGTCTCCGCTCGTGACACTCTCACGTAATAATGAGTGGGGCTGTACACGCCCCGGAGTCTCCGGAGAGCCGCCCTCGGGCCTCGGGGACTCCCGCCCACGTCCTAGTGGAGGAGTCATGCTCCGCGCTGGTGGAAGACCAGAAGACTAGACTAGGCGCCGGACGCGGTCATTTGCTTTTAACCTCTTTTGTGTAGCCCTGCTTTCTGGCTTTGGATTTAAGTTTGAAGTTGAATTTTCATTGGTATGCGCGGGGGGGTGTCTTTCTCGTTCGTGTGATTTCTTGCGATCTGGTTCCTTGCCTTGTTTCGGAGTCCGCCCCAGCTGCCTCCCCCTCGTGAGCCCCTCACGAGCGGGGGCTGGGCGCGGCGCATGTGCACTGCGCGCACGTCCTGCCATGGCTGGAGCTTGCTTCTCGCGAGGCCCTCTCGGATGGATCGGCAGGCTCCTAAGAAGCTCACGACCTCACGAGCCGGTTTGGAACTTGTCCTGACTAAGGTAAATTACAGCAGCAAGCTCGCGGCGAGACTCGCGGGCTCATGAAAACACATCTCCAGCTTGGCCTAAGGAATAGAAGCAGCAATCTGTTTACATGAGGGGCTCCCCCTCCCAAAATGCTCTTACAACTTCTAGGGCCGTGCCCGAG
This sequence comes from Triticum aestivum, assembly GCF_018294505.1. Classification (NCBI taxonomy): domain Eukaryota; kingdom Viridiplantae; phylum Streptophyta; class Magnoliopsida; order Poales; family Poaceae; genus Triticum; species Triticum aestivum. The sequence goes on from NC_057805.1 coordinate 442,915,014, forward strand.
CTTTCACATGCAGGGTCAACGGCAAGGAAGCACGGGCTCAATCGGACATGTCGCTCACTGCGTCCTCCGAGTCGCCTTCAGACGCGTCGCTGTCGCCGTTGCTAGCATCACCGTCACCATTGCCGGTGCCACCCTCACCATCATCGACCATGTCACCTTCATCCGCCGCGACCACCACCGCGTCGTCCTCGGAGGTGAAGGCCCTGACTAGAGCATCCACATTGTCTTCCACCCAGCGCGCCAGGTCGCCCCGGATGGCCTCGGGTACAGGGGCAATGGCGGCATCAAAATCGAAGTCGGGGTAGATGTTCTGGAGGTGGCTGAAGACGCGGGACAACGCGCGCCCGAGCAGGACACGGCTCCTCTCTTCAACAAGCTTGCGAGCCCTCTCGGATCGATTCTCCAGGCGTGTCAGCACATCGGTGAAAAAGCGAAGGTGATTGGCGTAATCGTTCGCGTGGGGATGAGGGGCATGTTCGTCGCAGATGGTGCCCAGCGCCGCGTTGGCTCTGACCCTGAGGCCTTGGAGCATGGGGGCGTGCACGCGCTCCAGCGTCAGCCGCCGGAGCGCTTCCTCCCTGCTCTGCTGCATGAAGGACTCGGCGCTGGCGACCCGCTGCTGAAGAGGAAGCAGCTCGGCACGGGCGGAGGCCAGCTCAGCCTGCGCTGAGGCCAGGGCGGCTGCGGCGGCTTTCTCGCGTTGTTCCACCTCAGCCAGCCCAGACCCGAGGGCAGTAGTCCTACCCACAGCTTCGGCTTCCACGAGCTTCAGCTTCAGGTCGTACGTGCCAACAAGATCTGTGCGAGCCTCGGCCACCCGGCGGTCGACCTCCTCCTGGGCCTTGGCCTCGCACGCACTGACAACATCTTCTGCTTGGGCGACCTGACGCTCCCTCGTCTCCAGCCGCTCGAGCTCAAAGCTACGCTCTGTGGCCTCCAGCAACAGTGCTTCCTCACGCCTCGAGATCTCCTCCTCGTCGGATGGTGCACCCTTCATCGACACCAAGGCGGATCTGCGCGCCTCCACCTGCTGCTCCAAGGAGGCGTTCAAGGCCTGGAGCTCCCACCTGCGCTCCTCGGCAACCGCGCGGCGACCATCTGCCTCCCTGGCCTCCTCCAAGGCTCGGGCGCTGGCCTCGCGCGAGGTTGCCAGGGATGCCTTGGCCTTCGCATTCGCGTGCTCACGCTGAAGGCGCTCGAAGTTGATAGCCACCTTCAGTTGATGCCACTCCTCCACCAGCCGAAGACCCTCGGCTTCAAGGCGCGTGTCAACATCCACGAGTTCTCTGCCGAGCCGGCTCATCACGCTCATTGCCTCCTGAAAGAGCTCGTGGTGGACGACACTCCGCTCGTGCGCAACCCTAAGCGCGCGACCCGATCCGTCCTTCACAGCAGGGGTTGCTGGCGGGATCCGAAGCGGCTCACCCTCTTCCAGCAGGGGGCTGGGGGCTGGCGCCTCCTGGGTCGCCGACCGGGCTTTGGCAGGGGCCCGCATGGTCTGGAGATTGTTCCTCGAAGAAGAAGGCAGGATCGAAGCCATCCAGCCGCCGTCCACAACCAAAGGAGGAGCCCTTGGCATGCTTGCCACACCCCAGGCGAGGCCATGAAGGAGAGATGACAAAGGCGCGGGCTCGAGGCGCCAGGCTGGCAAGTTTGCCTCTCCGGCCAACCTCGCGCCAGGGGCGGCACGCTGGCTTGGGGCGCTCAAGGCTAGCGGGGGAGTCGAGGCAGGAGGAGGTTGCTTCTCAGGAGACTTCGCAGCCTTAGCAGGAGGGACCCTGAGGAACCACTGTCAGGAGGGGAAGCAGCACTCGAGAAATTACAAAGATAAGGTACTCACTTGTCTATGGCGATATACTTCCTCTGCTTCAATGGCCGGAAGGCATTACTGCTGCAGCTTGGAGACCCTTTCCTCTTGCGGAGCGCGTCGAAGTCCAGACGGAGCCAGCCTAAGCGTTGGATGCGGCAACCAGCGCAAGGCGCGGCTGGTGAGGCGCCCGAGGAGACGACCTCGGGAGTGCTGGGCTGAGGGGAGCTCCCGGGCACCGCCTCATGACGACTTGCTGAGACCTCGGGAGCTTCGGCCTCAGGAGCGGCGGTTTGCGTTGCCCCCTCAACTGTCACCCCAGTGCAAGAGTCGCGGGCTCACGGGAACGGCACCTCGGGAGCCTCGAGAGTTATCGACGCCTTAGCGCCCGCGCCTCCGGCCTGCAGCGGTGCTTTCCCCCCTGCATCCACTCTTGGGGTAAGTTCGGCGCTGGCGGCAGGGAGAGGGACCACGGAGACAGGGTTCTCGCGGGACCCTTCAAGGCCGACTGGACGCAGCCCCCATTCATCGAAGGGGGGCATCTGCCCCGCGAACTCCACCCTGTTTGAGCAGCAGTACAAAAGACAGCCCTCCTGCGACGTATCGGCTGGCGAGGGGTCGCCCGTCAGGACCTCGAGCACCGTTCTTCATGCCTCGGGCGGAAGCCCCGACTCCTGAAGCCTCATGCGATCCTGGCCACCGGACAAGGCCCACATCGGCCTAGAATGGCGCTGGAGCGGGGCGACGCGGCGTCGGAGGAACTCCTTCATCACCATGGGCACAGTCACGCCAAGATATTTCAGCCTCTTCAACCGGAGCCAGACGAAGGCAAGGCGGGAGTCTGCGAGCTTCTCAGGGCCCTAGCCGGAGCTGGGGACGGCGGGCGCCGACGGAGGCGAGAGCAGGGGGCTGAGCACTCCGACATCCACATACACCCACCGTGTCCGAAACCCACTCGCAGACGGCGGGAGTTCAAAGTCAATCCCCGAGCCGGCCGTCGCCGCCACAGCCTGGAAGCTCAGGCACCCCGAGCACTGCCGGGGGTCGGTCAGGTGCAGCGAGAAGAAATGGCGTAGGAGGGCCACAGAGGGGCAATGCCCACCATGGCCTCGTAGACAAAGGCAAAGACGGCACTAAGGGCGACGGATTAGGGATCTAGGTGCAGCATATGGATCTGGTAATGGGAAAGCCAACATTGAAGAAGGCGGAGAAGGGAGGAATCAGGCCGGCCCACAGGGCGTCAATGAGGAATTGGACCTCGGTGGCTGTCCTACCAACAGAAGCTCGGGACACAGGCCAGGCCACCCTCCCTCCCCATTTGTTGAAGCTGGTGGCGAGCGCCAGGCGGACCTTGTCCATGGCCTCCTGGTTGAGCACCAGCGATCGACCGACGGCGGGCTCGATGGCCGGAGGTGGTCTGGCTGAGGACAGGGGCTTCTTCCCCTTCTCCGTTCGGTTTGGCGCCATGACGATGGAGAGAGCTGAGCTCGGGCCGGATTGGGAGAAGAAGCTGGATTTCGAGGAAGCGGAGAAGTTGGGGGAGTGCGTCGCCAGCAATGGGGAAATAACCGTGTAGGACACTGTGGCCGCCTAGACAGGCAGATATCAAGGCTGCGTGGGGAAGCGGAGACGCCCACGTCCAATCAATCGCCACGCATCAAGCAAGGCCGCAGGCTGTTGGGGCCCACGGCACTCCGCACTTGCCCTTTGGCTTCGCCTCGAAGCCAAGTCCGAGCGCGCCTTGGGCCCGGGGGCTACTGTCGGCGTCCTGGGAACGGGGTCCCCAGACTTGCCTGCCAGCGGCCCCGTACGGCCCATCTTCACCAGCAAACACTCAAGCCTCGCGAGGAGCCAAGCCTCGCGAGGTGGATGACACAAGACCTCCTCGAGGGCGGCGTCACCAGGCTGGCTCGCGAGGGGCGGAGAGATCAAGGCAAGGGGCACCTCGCGAGGTTCCTGTGACGTAAGCCATGACGACCAGGGCCAGGCGAGCGCCAGCGCGCGCAGTGTCCTCGTTTCCTCTTTGGTGCTAAAGAGGCAAGCGCAGGCGAGGAGTCCCGAGGCATCAGGCAAAGGTTTCCATATCGGTGCAATGAGACCAAGACCAGCAGGACGGCAGGACGAAGGTCACCATGGAGCCCAAGACGGCGTCACCGCCAGAGCCTTTGGCAGGCGAAGACCACCTTTAGTCAGGATAGCTTGTACTAGTTGTCTCCCTTCGAAATTGGCCGTTGTGGGATCCCTTCCCGCTCAATATTTGAGAAGAGGACAAAGGCCCCTATAAATAGGACTAGCCACCACCTTAGAGGGGGGATCATTCCGTTCACCCTTGACCACCCGAACTCACCAAGCACAAGAGCACCTCTCCTCAGGAGGCTGTTCTTCCTTTGTACTGTTCATCCTCAGCCCAAGAGGCAATCCACCACACCACACTAGAGTAGGGTATTACACCACAACGGTGGCCCGAACCAGTATAAACCTTGTGTCTCTTGTTCTGTGGGTTCAACGCACTAAGCTCTGAGATCGTGGTGAGGGCGTGAGCTAGGGGGAGGAGAGATCTTTGTGCGCACCCCAGTGTTCGAACCTCAAGGGTTTTGCCGAAACCCGAAATCCGACATTTGGCGCACCAGGTAGGGGTGCGCCGAAGCCTCTATTCCATCAGCAGACCCGCCAGCATCTTGCAGCGCTGATGTCTGGCGATCGGGGGCCGACGCCGACCACTGGGCAGCTTGGCCAGCCCGGGCGGCGTCGTCCCCCAAGAAGACCTCAACCCCGCACTCCAGGCGACACGCGCACCGCCAAACGCTGCGGGGCGCGGGCGGCGTGATCCGTCGCCGTCTACCCTTACTCTGCGGCGCGCGCGAGCTGCCGCAAGGGCCTCAAGCTACGCTGCAGCAACGGCGCCACACACCAGACGGGAACAAGCGAACATGAGGGTCGCACTCACAGTGGCGCGGGAGCTGCTGCGATGCCGGCTAATGGAGAGCGGCCGAGAAGCGCTGCTGGAGCGCGTCGCCGAGCTATTGGACGCTGCACCCAGGGGAGCACCACCTTTGTGCTCTTTGCTTGCGCCTCAGGCTGCGGTCGGGTCGCACGGCGAGCCTCGCCGCGCTCGCGCGCCCCTGGGCGCGCCAGGAGGTTTCATCGAAATCGACGCAACCAGCGGCGCCGAACGCCCAACCGCGCCTGTGCCGTCCCCGATAGGCGCGGGCACGAGCGTTGCCACCCATGGCACCAATAGGATGCCGCCTTACCATCCTCAGGGCGGCACGCTGGGCCGGGCGACATGGAGCGTGGGGCACTTCACCGAGGTTTTCGGGGCGACGGCCCCGGAGGCCTATGTGCCCCGCATGATGGACCAGGAGTACACGCCAGAAGATGACCCCGGCGCGTTCCTCGAGCCGGGTTGGGAAGAGGAGACGCTGGAAGTCGAGGCCTTCCAGGAGCCGCCCGGGAACCTCGCCTACCATGCCGGCGACAACAGCTATAGGGTACCACTAATCTCTCAAGAGCAGGCTTACGCTAACCATGGGTCGCAAGTGAATCAGGTCACAACTGTGGATGACGGCCCCAGCACGGCGGCCTCCCTTCCGCCAGGGGAAGCGCACAGGGGGGCTGCGCGAGAGGAGCCAGGAGCTAGGACCCTACCCGCATCACACGGAGCAAGGCATCGCCCGGAGGTAGGTCCTCTGCCGGGGAGGCACTGGCGAGCCTTCCCCCCGGCAGAGGGCCCGTGGTCGCCGAGGGCGCCACTGGCGTCCCCTTTGCCCCTTGGCACCATCCTGGTTTCCTGACGCCCCAATGGTGGTCGAGGAAGGCGCAAGGCGGGGCCCTCGTCTGGCGATATGAAGCAAGGCTCGCGCCTGTGAAGGTTCCGCTCGTGACACTCTCACGTAATAATGAGTGGGGCTGTACACGCCCCGGAGTCTCCGGAGAGCCGCCCTCGGGCCTCGGGGGATCCCGCCCACGTCCTAGTGGAGGCGCCATGCTCCGCTCTGGCGGAAGACCAGAAGACTAGACTAGGCGCCGGATGTGGCCATTTTCTTTTAACCTCTTTTCTGTAGCCCTGGTTTCTGGCTTTGGATTTAAGTTTGAAGTTGAATTTTCATTGGTATGCCCGGGGGGGTGTCTTTTCTCGTTATATTGTTGATTCTAAAGTAACTGTTCACACTGATCATGCTGCTATTAAATATCTCATGGAAAAGAAAGATGCTAAACCTAGAATTATTAGATGGGTTCTCCTACTACAAGAATTTGATTTGCATATTATTGATAGAAAGGGAGCTGAGAACCCCATTGCAGACAACTTGTCTAGGTTAGAGAATGTTCTTGATGACCCACTACCTATTGATGATAGCTTTCCTGATGAACAATTAGCTGTCATAAATGCTTCTCACACTGCTCCATGGTATGCTGATTTTGCTAATTACATTGTTGCTAAATTTATACCACCTAGTTTCACATACCAGCAAAAGAAAAAAAATCTATGATTTAAGACATTACTTCTGGGATAACCTGTTGGGGAACGTAGCAGAAATTCAAAATTTTCTATGCATCACCAAGATCAATCTATGGAGTTTACTGGCAACGAGAGGGAAGGAGTGCATCTACATACCCTTGTAGATCGCGAGCGGAAGCGTTCAAGAGAACGGGGTTGATGAAGTCGTACTCGTCGTGATCCAAATCACCGATGATCCTAGCGCCGAACGGACGGCACCTCCGCGTTAAACACACGTACGGAGCAGCGACGTCTCCTCCTTCTTGATCCAGCAAGGGGGGAGGAGAGGTTGATGGAGATACAGCAGCACGACGGCGTGGTGGTGGAAGTAGCGGGATCCCGGCAGGGCTTCGCCAAGCGCAAGCGGGGAGGAAGAGGTGTCACGGGAGGGAGAGGGAGCCGCCAGGGCTTAGATCTTGCTGCCCTCCCTTCCCCCCACTATATATAGGGCCAAGGGAGAGGGGGGCGCAGCCTTGGCCCTTCCTCCAAGGAAGGGTGCGGCCAGGGAGGAGTCCTTCCCCCCCAAGGCACCTCGGAGGTGCCTTCCCCCTTTAGGACTCTCCCTTTTCCTTATCTCTTGGCGCATGGGCCTCTTGGGGCTGGTGCCCTTGGCCCATATAGGCCAAGGCGCACCCCCTACAGCCCATGTGGCCCCCCGGGGCTGGTGGACCCCCGGACCCCTTTCGGCACTCCCGGTACAATACCGATAAAGTGCGAAACTTTTCCGGCGACCAAAATAAGACTTCCCATATATAAATCTTTACCTCCGGACCATTCCGGAACTCCTCGTGACGTCCGGGATCTCATCCGGGACTCCGAACAACTTTCGGGTTACCGCATACTAATATCTCTATAACCCTAGCGTCACCGAACCTTAAGTGTGTAGACCCTACGGGTTCGGGAGACATGCAGACATGACCGAGACGACTCTCCGGTCAATAACCAACAGCGGGATCTGGATACCCATGTTGGCTCCCACATGCTCCTCGATGATCTCATCGGATGAACCACGATGTCGAGGATTCAATCAATCCCGTACCCAATTCCCTTTGTCAATCGGTATGGTACTTGCCCGAGATTCGATCGTCGGTATCCCGATACCTTGTTCAATCTCGTTACCGGCAAGTCTCTTTACTCGTTCCGTAACTCACATCATCCCGTGATCAACTCCTTGGTCACATTGTGCACATTATGATGATGTCCTACCGAGTGGGCCCAGAGATACCTCTCCGTTTACACGGAGTGACAAATCCCAGTCTCGATTCGTGCCAACCCAACAGACACTTTCGGAGATACCTGTAGTGCACCTTTATAGCCACCCAGTTACGTTGTGACGTTTGGTACACCCAAAGCATTCCTACGGTATCCGGGAGTTGCACAATCTCATGGTCTAAGGAACTGATACTTGACATTAGAAAAGCTCTGAGCAAACGAACTACACGATCTTGTGCTAGGCTTAGGATTGGGTCTTGTCCATCACATCATTCTCCTAATGATGTGATCCCGTTATCAACGACATCCAATGTCCATGGTCAGGAAACCGTAACCATCTATTGATCAACGAGCTAGTCAACTAGAGGCTTACTAGGGACATGGTGTTGTCTATGTATCCACACATGTATCTGAGTTTCCTATCAATACAATTCTAGCATGGATAATAAACGATTATCATGAACAAGGAAATATAATAATAACCAATTTATTATTGCCTCTAGGGCATATTTCCAACAGTCTCCCACTTGCACTAGAGTCAATAATCTAGTCCACATCACCATGTGATTAACACTCATAGGTCACATCACCATGTGACCAACATCCAAAGAGTTTACTAGAGTCAACAATCTAGTTCACATCACTATGTGATTAACACTCAATGAGTTCTGGTTTGATCATGTTATGCTTGTGAGAGAGGTTATTAGTCAACGGGTCTGAACCTTTCAGATCCGTGTGTGCTTTACGAATATCTATGTCATCTTGTGGATGCTACCACGCGCTATTTGGAGCCATTTCAAATAATTGCTCTACTATACGAATCCGGTTTACTACTCAGAGTCATCCGGATTAGTGTCAAAGTTCGCATCGACGTAACCCTTTACGACGAACTCCTTTTCACCTCCATAATCGAGAAAATTCCTTAGTCCACTAGATACTAAGGATAAGTTCGACCGCTGTCATGTGATCCATTCCCGGATCACTATTGTACCCCTTGACCAACTCATGGCAAGGCACACTTCATGTGCGGTACACAGCATAGCATACTGTAGAGCCTACGTCTGAAGCATAGGGGACGACCTTCGTCCTTTCTCTCTCTTCTGCTGTGGTCAGGTCTTGAGTCTTACTCAATACTCACACCTTGTAACACAGCCAAGAACTCCTTCTTTGCTGATCTATTTTGAACTCTTTCAAAATCATGTCAAGGTGTGCGTTCTTTGAAAGTATCATCGGGCGTCTTGATCTATCTCTATAGATCTTGATGCCCAATATGTAAGCAGCTTTTATCCAGGTCTTCCTTTGAAAAACTCCTTTCAAACAACCCTTTATGCTTTCCAGAAATTTTACATCATTTCGGATCAACAATATGTCATTCACATATACTTATCAGAAATGTTGTAGCGCTCCCACTCACTTTATTGGAAATACAAGTTTCTCATAAACTTTGTATAAACCCAAAATCTTTGATCATCTCATCAAAGCGTACATTCCAACTCCGAGATGCTTACTCCAGTCCTTAGAAGGATCGCTGGAGCTAGCATACCTTTTAGCATCCTTAGGATGGACAAAACCTTTCTGATTGTATCACATACAACCTTTCCTTACGAAAACTGGTAAGGAAACTTGTTTTGACATCCATCTGCCAGATTTCATAAATGCAGCTAATGCTAACATGATTCCGACGGACTTAAGCATCGCTACGGATGAGAAAATCTCATCGTAGTCAACTCCTTGAACTTGTGGAAATACTCTTTGCCACAAGTCGAGCTTCATAGACGGTAACATTACCGTCCACGTCCGTCTTCTTCGCAAAGATCTATTTATCTCGGATTTCATGGCTTCTAACCATTTGTCGGAATATGGGCCCACCATTGCTTCTCCATAGCTCATAGATTCATCGTTGTCTAACAACATGACTTCCAAGACAGGATCACGTACTACTCTGAAGTATTACGCATCCTCGTCGTCCTACGAGGTTTGGTAGTGACTTGATCCGAAGTTTCATGATCACTATCATAAGCTTCCACTTCAATTGGTATAGGTGCCACAGGAACAACTTCCTGTGCCCTGCTACACACTAGTTGAAGTGACGGTTCAATAACCTTATCAAGTCTCCACCATCCTCCCACTCAATTCTTTCGAGAGAAACTTTTCCTCGAGAAAGGACCCGTTTCTAGAAGCAATTACTTTTGCTTCCAGATCTGAAATAGGAGGTATACCCAACTGTTTTGGGTTTTCTATGAAGATGCATTTATCCGCTTTGGGTTCGAGCTTATCAGCCTGAAACTTTTTCACATAAGCATCGCAGCCCCAAACTTTTAAGAAACGACAACTTAGGTTTCTCTAAACGGTGTCGTCTCAACGGAATTGCGTGGTGCCCCTTTTAAAGTGAATGCGGTTGTCTCTAATGCCTAACCCATAAACGATAGTGGTAATTCGATAAGAGACATCATGGTATGCACCATATCCAATAGGGTGCAGTTATGATGTTCGGACACACCATCACACTATGGTGTTCCAGGCGGTATTAATTGTGAAACACTTTCCACAATGTCTTAATTGTGTGCCAAACTCGTAACTCAGATACTCATCTCTATGATCATATCACAGACATTTTATCCTCTTGTCACGACGATCTTCAACTTCACTCTGAAATTACTTGAACCTTTCAATAATTCAGACTTGTGTTTCATCAAGTAAATACACTCAGCATCTACTCAAATCATCTGTGAAGTAAGAACATAACGATATCCACTGCATGCCTCAGCACTCATTGGACTGCATACATCAAAATGTATTACTTCCAATAAGTTGCTCTCTTGTTCCATCTTACTGAAAACGAGGACTTTCAGTCATCTTGCCCATGTGGTATGATTTGCATGTCTCAAGTGATTCAAAATCAAGTGAGTCCAAACGATCCATCTGCATGGAGTTTCTTCATGCATATATACCAATAGACATGGTTCGCATGTCTCAATCTTTTCAAAAACGAGTGAGTCCAAAGATCCATCTACATGGAGCTTCTTCATGCGTTCTATACCAATATGACTCAAATGGCAGTGCCACAAGTATGTGGAACTATCATTACTATTTATATCTTTTGGCACGAACATGTGTATCACTACGATCGAGATTCATTTTAGGTGCAAGACCATTGAAGGTATTATTCAAATAAACAGAGTAACCATTATTCTCCTTAAATGAATAACCGTATTGCGATAAACATAATCCAATCATGCTCAACGCAAACACCAAATCTCGATGGTAGAGGGAGCATGCGATGCTTGATCACATCAACCTTGGAAACACTTCCAACACATATCGTCATCTCACCTTTAGCTAGTCTCCGTTTATTCCGCAGCTTTTATTTCGAGTTACTAACACTTAGCAACCGAACCGGTATCTAATACCCTGGTGCTGCTAGGAGTACTAGTAAAGTACACATTCATATAACGTATATCCAATATACTTCTGTCGACCTTGCCTGCCTTCTCATCTACCAAGTATCTAGGGTAGTACTGCTTCAGTGACCGTTCCCCTCATTACAGAAGCACTTAGTCTCGGGTTTGGGTTCAACCTTGGGATTCTTCACTAGAGCAGCAAACGATTTGCTCTTCATGAAGTATCCCTTTTGCCCTTGCCCTTCTTAAACTAGTGGTTTTACTAACCATCAACAATTGATGCTCCTTCTTGATTTCTACTCTCGCGGTGTCAAACATCGCGAGTTGCTCAAGGATCATCATAACTATCCCTGATTATGTTCATCACGAAGCTCTACTAGCTTGGTGGCAGTGACTATGGAGAACCATCACTATCTCATCTGGGAGATTAACTCCCACTCGATTCAAGTGATTGTGGTACTCAGACAATCTGAGCACATGCTCAACGATTGAGCTTTTCTCCCTTAGTTTGCAGGCTTAAGAAACTTGTCAGAGGTCTCATACCTCTTGACGTGGGCACTAGTCTGAAATCCCAATTTCAGTCTCCGGAACATCTCATATGTTCTGCGACGTTTCAAAACCGTCTTTGGTGCCACAATTCTAAACCGTTAGCATTACGCACTGAACTATCACGTAGTCATCAAAACGTGTATGTCAGATGTTTCGCAACATCTACAGACGACGCAGAGGTTCAGCACACCGAGCGGTGCATTAAGGACATAAGCCTTCTGTGCAGTAATGAGGACACTCCTCAGTTTACGGACCCAGTCCGCATAATTGCTACTTTTAACTTTCAACTAAATTTTCTCTAGGAACGTATCTTAAACAGTAGAACTAAAGCGTATGACATAATTTGCAAAGACCTTTTGACTATGTTCATGATAATTGAGTTCATCTGATTAATGAACTCCCACTCAGATAGACATCCCTCTAGTCATCTAAGTGATACATGATCTGAGTCAAACTAGGCCGTGTCCGATCATCACGTGAGACGGACTAGTCATCATCGGTGAACATCTCCATGTTGATCGTATCTGCTATACGACTCATGTTCGACCTTTCGGTCTCTTGTGTTCCGAGGCCATGTCTGTACATGCTAGGCTCGTCAAGTCAACCTAAGTGTTTCGCATGTGTTCCGAGGCCATGTCTGTCCATGCTAGGCTCGTCAACACCCATTGTATTCGAACGTTAGAATCTATCACACCCGATCATCACGTGGTGCTTCGAAACAACGAACCTTCGCAACGGTGCACAGTTAGGGGGAACACGTCTCTTGAAATTATTATAAGGGATCATCTTACTTACTACCGTCGTTCTAAGCAAATAAGATGCATAACATGATAAACATCACATGCAATCAAATAGTGACATGATATGGCCAATATCATTTTGCTCCTTTGATCTCCATCTTCGGGGCACCATGATCATCTTTGTCACCGGCATGACACCATGATCTCCATCATCATGATCTCCATCATTGTGTCTTCATGAAGTTGTCACGCCAACGATTACTTCTACTTCTATGGCTAACGCGCTTAGCAATAAAGTAAAGTAATTTACATGGCGTTATTCAATGACACGCAGGTCATACAAAAAATAAAGACAACTCCTATGGCTCCTGCCGGTTGTCATACTCATCGACATGCAAGTCGTGATTCCTATTACAAGAATATGATCAATCTCATACATCACATATATCATTCATCACATCTTCTGGCCATATCACATCACAAGGCACATGCTGCAAAAACAAGTTAGACGTCCTCTAATTGTTGTTGCAAGTTTTTACATGGCTTGTATAGGTTTCTAGCAAGAACGTTTCTTACCTACGTAAGACCACAACGTGATATGCCAATTTCTATTTACCCTTCATAAGGACCCTTTTCATCGAATCCGTTCCGACTAAAGTGGGAGAGACAGACACCCGCTAGCCACCTTATGCATCTAGTGCATGTCAGTCGGTGGAACCTGTCTCACGTAAGCGTACGTGTAAGGTCGGTCCGGGCCGCTTCATCCCACAATGCCGCCGAAGCAAGATAAGACTAGTAGCGGCAAGAAGAATTGGCAACATCTACGCCCACAACTTCTTTGTGTTCTACTCGTGCATAGAAACTACGCATAGACCTAGCTCATGATGCCACTGTTGGGGAACGTAGCAGAAATTCAAAATTTTCTACGCATCACCAAGATCAATCTATGGAGTTTACTGGCAACGAGAGGGAAGGAGTGCATCTATATACCCTTGTAGATCGCGAGCGGAAGCGTTCAAGAGAACGGGGTTGATGAAGTCGTACTCGTCGTGATCCAAATCACCGATGATCCTAGCGCCGAACGGACGGCACCTCCGCGTTCAACACACGTACGGAGCAGCGACGTCTCCTCCTTCTTGATCCAGCAAGGGGGGAGGAGAGGTTGATGGAGATACAGCAGCACGACGGCGTGGTGGTGGAAGTAGCGGGATCCCGGCAGGGCTTCGCCAAGCGCAAGCGGGGAGGAAGAGGTGTCACGGGAGGGAGAGGGAGGCGCCAGGGCTTAGATCTTGCTGCCCTCCCTTCCCCCCACTATATATAGGGCCAAGGGAGAGGGGGGCGCAGCCTTGGCCCTTCCTCCAAGGAAGGGTGCGGCCAGGGAGGAGTCCTTCCCCCCCAAGGCACCTCGGAGGTGCCTTCCCCCTTTAGGACTCTCCCTTTTCCTTATCTCTTGGCGCATGGGCCTCTTGGGGCTGGTGCCCTTGGCCCATATAGGCCAAGGCGCACCCCCTACAGCCCATGTGGCCCCCGGGGCTGGTGGACCCCCGGACCCCTTTCGGCACTCCCGGTACAATACCGATAAAGTGCGAAACTTTTCCGGCGACCAAAATAAGACTTCCCATATATAAATCTTTACCTCCGGACCATTCCGGAACTCCTCGTGACGTCCCGGATCTCATCCGGGACTCCGAACAACTTTCGGGTTACCGCATACTAATATCTCTATAACCCTAGCGTCACCGAACCTTAAGTGTGTAGACCCTACGGGTTCGGGAGACATGCAGACATGACCGAGACGACTCTCCGGTCAATAACCAATAGCGGGATCTGGATACCCATGTTGGCTCCCACATGCTCCTCGATGATCTCATCGGATGAACCACGATGTCGAGGATTCAATCAATCCCGTACCCAATTCCCTTTGTCAATTGGTATGGTACTTGCCCGAGATTCGATCGTCAGTATCCCGATACCTTGTTCAATCTCGTTACCGGCAAGTCTCTTTACTCGTTCCATAACTCACATCATCCCATGATCAACTCCTTGGTCACATTGTGCACATTATGATGATGTCCTACCGAGTGGGCCCAGAGATACCTCTCCGTTTACACGGAGTGACAAATCCCAGTCTCGATTCGTGCCAACCCAACAGACACTTTCGGAGATACCTGTAGTGCACCTTTATAGCCACCCAGTTACGTTGTGACGTTTGGTCCACCCAAAGCATTCCTACGGTATCTGGGAGTTGCACAATCTCATGGTCTAAGGAACTGATACTTGACGTTAGAAAAGCTCTGAGCAAACGAACTACACGATTTTGTGCTAGGCTTAGGATTGAGTCTCGTCCATCACATCATTCTCCTAATGATGTGATCCCGTTATCAACGACATCCAATGTCCATGGTCAGGAAACCGTAACCATCTATTGATCAACGAGCTAGTCAACTAGAGGCTTACTAGGGACATGGTGTTGTCTATGTATCCACACATGTATCTGAGTTTCCTATCAATACAATTCTAGCATGGATAATAAACGATTATCATGAACAAGGAAATATAATAATAACCAATTTATTATTGCCTCTAGGGCATATTTCCAACATGACCCACATCTTTATAAAGAAGGAGTAGATGGTGTTATTAGACGTTGTATACCTGAGCATGAACAGGAACAGATCCTACGCAAGTGTCACTCCGAGGCCTATGGAGGACACCACGCTGGAGATAGAACTGCACATAAGGTATTGCAATCCGGTTTTTATTGGCCTACTCTCTTCAAGGATGCTCGTAAGTTTGCCTTGTCTTGTGGTGAATGTCAAAGAATTGGTAATATTAGTAGAAGTCAAGAAATGCCTATGAATTATTCACTTGTTATTGAACCATTTGATGTTTGGGGCTTTGATTATATGGGACCGTTTCCTTCCTCTAATGGCTATACAAATATTTTAGTTGCCATTGATTACATTACTAAGTGGGTAGAAGCTATTCCAACTAGTAGTGCTGATCATAACACCTCTATTAAGATGCTTAAAGAAGCTATTTTTTCTGATGTTTGGAGTCCCTAGATATTTAATGACTGATGGTAGTTCGCATTTTATTCATGGTGCCTTTCGTAAAATGCTTTCTAAGTATGATGTTAATCATAGAATTGCATCTCCGTATCACCCGCAGTCTAGTGGTCAAGTAGAATTGAGTAATAGAGAGCTCAAATTAATTTTGCAAAAGACTGTTAATAGATCTAGAAAGAATTGGTCCAAGAAACTTGATGATGCATTATGGGCCTATAGAACTGCATATAAAAATCCTATGGGTATGTCTCCGTATAAAATGCTTTATGGAAAAGCATGTCACTTACTGTAACACCCCGCATGTAACTTGCCATATTTGTAACTCCGACTCTTGCCATTTCCGGCTATGTGTTTTATTTTTCCCTCCGTTGTCGGGTTTTTGTCTTTCGTTTTGTATTTTGTCATGTCATGCATTTTCTGATCATGTCATCATGTGCATTGCATTCGCATACGTGTTTGTCTCATGCATCCGGGCATTTTTCCCGTTGTCCGTTTTCCAATCCGGCGCTCCTATCTCCTCCGGTGCACCCCTCTAGTTTTCTTTCGTGTGCGTGTGTCAAACTTTCTCGGAATGGACCGAGGCTTGTCAAGTGGTCTTATTATACCACCCGGAGACTACCGGTCAAGTTTCGTTCCATTCGGAGGTCGTTTGGTACTCCAACGGTTAACCGGGCCTCCGCTATGTCCATTTGAGTATCCAGCAAAAAACCCCTCCAAAACCAGCCCAAAGCCCACCAAACTCTCTTCCATGCTCTAGGTCGTTCGATCACGATCGTGTGGGCGAAAACCGCACCTCATTTGGAGTCTCCTAGCTCCCTCTACCTATTTATATGTGGGCATCCCGAAAACGAAATCGCAGTCTCCCGTAACCCTAAATCGCCTCTCCGCGGGCGGACGTGTCCAGCCGCCGCCGGACGAAACGCGCCGCCGCTCCCGGCCAGTGGCATCGCGCCACGTCACCCCGCCGCCGTCTCCACCGCGCCAGGCCCGCCGGGCC